>NC_044191.1:36351906-36369228 GCF_900880675.1 Sparus aurata | reverse complement strand
CCATGTTGTCTTGTCATATAAAATATTTCCTTCTAATGATTACTGTCTACGTACTTTCAAGTGGACTTAATGATCAGAGATTTGTGTTCAAACAAAGCAAAAAACTCAACGTTGTATTATGTTTTTGAATGCTGAACTTCTGCCAGCAGCAACACTTTGTTAGGATGAAGCCAGAAGACCCTGCAGGCTTTAATGTTTTTCAACTTTGCCAGTGACATTCAGGAAATCTTGCTGATGCAGCATTTGATAGTTATGTTTGTAACATGGAGAATACAGCACATGTTGTATGACAAATAAACTGTGTGAAAGCTTAATTCAATAGAAATTTGACATTGAAGGCACATTTTACTTTTACACTTGTGAGAACATTTCAGAGCCTGTAATTTGTTACTTTTTCAGGAGTAATAAGTTGGATCAGTATTTCTAATTTCACCAGAGAAATGTTTACGCAAGTATCTGTCCTTCTGCTGGAGGAGAGGACGTGTGGAGATTTGCCATCTCTGTTTTTAAGCTCAATAAATTCAGATGAGGACCAGCGTGTGCAGCCCGAGCATGCATAGCTAACAGCTTCAAAAAGCACGATGGTACAGAGAATTGTTGTCATTTGTTATACTTAGTGCATGATTGTAAATCATTGTATAACAATAACTGTAAAATATCATAGCACGTTTGAGTGCAGATGAAAAAACCTTTGTCTGCTTGTTATCACCTCTAACACTCTCTATCACCTGAGAGCAGCGACAATAAAGAAACAAACAGAACAGACTGAAGTCGTCTGTCTCTCAATAACTTTCAGGCTCCTTCTTCTTTTCTTCTAAATATGCACAATAATGTCACTGTTCTACTGTTGCAGCCTGGAGGTTTTGTTCTGCTTCTGTGTCCACAACACAGGATTCGACAGTTTGAGCATTTCACTGTTAGCCTCCAGTTAGCAGCTAATGGAGCTAATATCTTACAGCAGAGCTGATGTGAAACACAGCAGGACAGAGTTTCTGCTCAGAGGAACGTGTGTTTAACAGTGGACTGCAGTTAATGTGACAACACAAGTTAAACTGAATATATGTTGTAGCGGACCCTTGACAACGAATGAGGCGGAGAGATTCAAACAGGTGCTTAACTTTTATTATCTGCTGTAGCACCGTGAAAACTATGGAAAGGAAATACAGAAAAAAAAGAAAGAGATTAGATTAAATACATGAAGCATTCCATTTACAATTTCCAAACGCTCAATGCAATCACCCCGTTCAACAGAAATATAAAAGATGCATTTATTAGAAAATGTTTACAATCATTGTTAAACTCGATCAACCACATCAACATACTGTTGGCAGCATCCCTAAAGATAAAATACATCCAGACACCCCAAGGAAAACACTAAATTGGAGTTCCACTTTACCAAGGGAGCTCATTGTTTATTATGTTGAAGGTGCCGACCGGAGAACCATCTCCTCCTAATAACAATAAAACAAACTTAAACAGACCGCAGCAACATAATCAAGATGGTACATGATTTACATTACATGGTTCAGAAGCAAACTTACTCCGAGAACCACAAATGATCCAAACAAGGAGAGACTCTGCAGCACAGACGCAGCGCCAACCCAGCGGAGACAAAGGAGACGGTGATGGAGATGCACACAGGCAGGGCCGCTTCTGTCTGTTTTGAGGCCCCTATATGAGCACTTTGTGATACTGAAGGAATATTTTGGTGTATATTTCACAGGTGTTACAAAGTAGACTACTTGTGTCTCACTGATGATTTGGTCTTAATCTATATTCTGTGGGCAGAACTAACGGTCATAGTTTACTTTAAGTTTACTTCAATTTGTGTGATTATGATTCTTTTAAATAAAACAAAGGAATACGTCAAAAACATAACCGAACTGTAGGAATGTAGGCAAATTTGTCCAAATTATATTGTCACAATAAATATTCTAATAATGTGGTAAAGAAAGATGCAACTAACTCAGTGGAGTTAACATTAATCCATTCAGAGCAATAATCCACTGCCACAGTCCATAATAATCCACAGTAGGCCTGATACGTATATGTGTGTTTAACACACTTCACATTAAAGACTTATAAACTGAGAACACAAAAAATAATAAATTAATAATAAAAAATAATTCTAAAGCAATGTTACGTGGCAGATATTGAACATCAGAGGAGGTTTATGACGGAGCAGCAGCTCAACCAGACGAGGATCCAGCAGACATGACAGACTTCTGCCTAACAACAACAACAACAACAACAACAACAACAACACACCCTCCTCACAAATGTGATGCCAACTGGACCTGCTGTAATTAGCACTTTCCTAAAGCAAACACTAGCTAAACATTCAGCATTTAAGCTAACGTTAGCCCCTCGACCCACCTTACCTTTATCCTGTGACTGTTTATCTTCATCTAGTTTCTTCTTTTTTTTTGAACCAGATGAATGCGTTCGTTTTGACGCTATGACGTAAATGTCTGGTACCGGCGACCCTAACCCTACCCTAACCAGATCAATAGACACCAGATCGGACCAATCGGTAGAGAGCAGATCTGACCACTCAGCGGGCCAGGTGCCAGGTACTTTTCACACCTTTTCCGTCAGGTCACTCTTCGGGTATTGAGACTGGACTTGCAACTTGAGGGGGCCCCCTAGTGGTGCGGGGGCCCTATGCACCGGCACAGTCTGCATATAGCAAGAAACGGCTCTGCGCTCAGGTGAGGATCCACACAGGTGAGCTTACAGGGCTCACAGTCTCCTCCCTTTTGTACCTTGCCACCCTCACCGAGACTGGCCACTAGATGGCAGTCCACAGTCATTTACTGGCTCATCAGACAGAACACAGAGAGAGACTGAGCTGTCAGCCTAAAACTATTTACTGTCATTCACATGTGTACTGAAGTACCTCAGCTGAGTACAGTTTGGAGGTAAAAGTACTTTGAGTTTGGAGTTACAGACACTTGACATCATTTAATCAAACCGCTGTCAGAGGTGACTGTTAGAGCCATTTTTTGGTTCATTTATGTATTTTCTGTGTAATACCTGGATGCCACAGTAGGTGGCACTCTGCACTATGGGGTATAGGAAATGGATAAATCTACCAGCAAGTAATTACTCAGCAGGTGTGCTGTTGACTGGGGGAAGCACACAGTTTTTGACCGTTGTCGTTGTCGTCTTTTGTTTTCAGGAGACACATTAAGGAAGTCAAATAATTATTTTGTCTGTGTTTGTCATTTGTCACAGCTGTTAAGTGCTGGAAAAGCCTGGAGACATTTAAAACATGCTTTCATTTATTAATGAAAATGTGTAGAAACCTCGAGACCTTTAAAGAAGGGGTGGACCGACTTTACAATGACCACTATCAGTGATTTTTCTGTCAGACTGCTGATAAAATTAATTAATTTAAAATGAGCTTCTTTGGCTCTGATGCATCATCCTCTCACACAGCGACCCGCAAGTCTGCAGGGGTTCCACAAGATGGCGCCCGACCCAAAGAAACGGACCCTGATCAGAACAAACTGAGAGAAGATCAATGTTACTGCAAACACTTTGTCACCAACAGGATGAAGTAGCTGTAATGTGTAGTAACCAGATTAGCCTTGTTCATATAATAATGATGTTAAACAAAGTGATAAAGTAGAATTCAGACCGTTCATGTGTCTGTTTACTGAGAGGAAGTGATGACAGTGAATCAAACACTTTCACTTTCTGTCGTTAAGGGCGGTGGACAGGCTACGGGACATCACGACGAATTACAACTGAACTAAAGGTAAATACCAACAATAAATACAGTATAAAATCCATCAGTGCTGTAGATCAATAGACCGGATGATTCATCAGAGTCAGCAGCTGATGAGAGACGATAATCACTCTGATCAGAGTTACTTCACTAACTGTGCAGGTCGCTTCTAATGGCTGAGACGCTCAAAGTTAATCCAACAGGCTCGGCAGGAAATATGATCAATATGTTTGGAATTGTTCTCGAGTCCTGACACTTCTACTGGAGTTCAGGTGAATCAGGCTGTGAATCTGAATCTGAATTTCTGAAGTTTTGTCTGCATGCACAAAATGTTTATATCACTTTAAAGCTCCTGTTTGTAAGATGGTAAAACTGACGCTTTGGGTTTCCCAACTCGTCAGATGCTGACGCTTTCAGATGGTGGCCGACCCGACCTACAATCCTAAAGCGTCAGTATCTGACGAGTTGGGAAACCCAAAGCGTCAGTTTTACCATCTTACAAACAGGAGCTTTAATATCAATTTAAGCGGTCGCAGCCATTTTGTAGGTCAGGAAGTTATCACCGTTAGACGGATGGTTTGTCTTTACAGGCTCAGTTTGTGTGCTGTGTATTGATCTCACTATACATCTAGGTCTACATACATATATACATATACAGACAGCGTGTAGTGTTATTTATTGAAGTGCCAGACTGCACCTGATAAGACCGCGCGCGTGTGTGTCGGAGCACGTGACGCGCACATCTCTGTAGTTTGTGTCAGCTGGCTGTGAGCTGCAGCTTCTGTCCTGCAGTCCTGCAGTCAGACTTGTATGAACACTGAGGTCGTGCAGGTCTGCTAGAAGGAGCAGCATTAAGGAGGAATTAGAGAATGTTGTTATTAAACATCAGGATCAGAATCAGTGTTCCTGTATCTGCACACTGACCCAGAACAGACCGCCTCTCTGTCATGCAGGACTTTATATGATCCTTCCTGTGGAAACTCATTTCCACCAGCTAAAGACAAAACATGATGAAATCTGTTCTCATGGTAAGATATGGTTATGAGTTAAAACGTCAAAATTATGAGTTTAGTGCTGACAATTTATCTCTTTGTGTCTCAATTTGAAGTTTTATCTCATAATTATGATTTGACGTCATAATTTCAATTTTGACCTTCCATCACATAACTTTGACTTTTTTTATAATCTGATAAATTCTCACTTCTCTCAAAATTATGACTGACATGGCAATATAATATACACTGGAATGTAGTTTTCATGGTAATGTTTTTCTCACTGTGTTGTATTGTTGTCACTGACAGTGTGAGAGCAGAAACTCTGGACATGTCACTTTTCAGTACAGCTCAGTAGTTTGTTGGCTCAGGTTTTAAATGCAGTTGCTGTTCCTGTAACTCTTGTGTTGAGTGTGTCGCTGGGTGACATGCAGCCCTGATACTGTACAGCTGAGCTCCTTACATACAGTTACATCACAGAATGTAACAAGTGGTGCATGAAGAGCTGTTGAGCTTTGCTGATGAGAAGACGCCACCTTTGTTTAAAACATGCCAAACAAACAAGACTTTAATATTTTAACATTCAACAGGATTTTGTAAACTGTGAACATTTTATTTCCTCACTTCCTCACACCTGTGTACAATTCATGTGGATGTGGGAGTTCTTATCCAGGAAAGAAACTGAAGTAGCTCAACTATATTAAAAAATAATTTCATCAGAAAGCCTTAAAATCTACAGACTGTAGACTCAGGAACAAATAACATAGGTTACATGATTCTATAGATGTAAAAGTTAAATTATAATAATAATTTTGAGTATAAGGTAATTTTCAGCACAGGCCTTCACATTGTCAGCTGTATCCAGCTGATGGGTTGTTGGGTTGAATCCCCAGTGGAGTTGTGAAGGTGAGCTCTGTAAACAGGCTGGTGTGTGAGATGGTTTATGTTCTGATCATTCCTCCTGCAGGTTGTTACTGCAGCAGCTGCTCTCCAGCTGAACCAGTCTCTGACGTTTCCAGCAGAGTGACGTCATGGCGGCTGCAGCATCAGGTGAGTCCAGTCAGACTTTATTACTCTTTGACTGAACACAACATTTGGTGGATTCACAACATAAGTCAGTGTGATGTCTGAATCATCTGCTACAGGACTTCTGCAGGACACCTAAAGTAAACCACAGCAAGCAGTTTGTGAAGGAACTAGTGTGAAAGCTCCATGTTAAAAATGTGATACTTCACTGAGCTGCTGTTAGATTTGTTTGAAGTGTTTTTATTTCAAAGGGTGCAGAGCCAGCAGAGTTCCTCTGGGTGGCGACAAAACATTAAAGTGTGATGGATTAATATCACAAGCTGCTGCCTCTGAACAGGCACACAGAACTTTTCTCTAGCAGTGACTCATTTCATGGGACACCTAATCTAGATGACACTGTTGTTTTTGTCAGGTGCAGCTGTATTCAATACAATATTACAGGAAACTTAATGTAAATGTATGAGTGTCTGTGACAGGTTACACCCATAATGATAACTATAAGTGGGGCAGCTTAGCTGAAAAATCATGCACTTTGTGATAAAAGCATGAAATTTGGTACAGTTAAGGCCAAAAAAATTGGATATCAGGCCATCGTGAATTTTCAACATGGCGGCTGTGATTGCCATTTTAAAAATGGCCGCCACTGACAACAGTATTCAGATCAATTTTCTTATTTGCATGGTATAAAATACGATGTTGATGATCTTGTTAGATACATTAATGTATTTGTTCTCACAATTCAAGATGGCCACCATTTACTTGCAGATATCCTACACAAATGTAAGCGGTGCTCGTTAAAATTAGCTAACGGGAATTTAGTTTAATTTCAGTCTTTTTCTTCAAACTTCACAAATATCTAAGTCTCAAAAATAGTGACATGTTGATGTCACCTTCAAGTCCTTCAATTCATTGGAAATATCAGATGTGACTTGACCATTGCAACATGCCTCGAGTTCATTTTTGTCATAATTGATTTTCGTAACGATCAGCATATACCGAACCGAAAACCGTGACCACAAAACCGTGATATGAACCAAACCGTGGATCTTGTGAACCGTTCCACCCCTAATATATATACACTACTCACATAAGTTAGGGATATTGTGAGAGACTCAGTGGATTTCATACATACGGTGTTTGTTTCACTTCAGAGAGTTTTGGGATAGGGAGGCAATTGTATTGGGGTAATAGACACACCTCATTTTGTGTTTTCCACGTAATGGTCTCACTGTGTACTGTGTGCCTTACATATTGGGGCCAATACCAAAAAACTAAAAGACAACCCTTTTCAATGTGGCATCAATTTCAACATTCTGTGGATATAAAAAGCTGGTATTGTCAGTAAGTCATTCCAAGTTCATCATTCAAACAGCCATGAACACACAACGTCACTTAACGGACGAGCAGCGCCACCTGGCCATAGCGCGCCTTCGGGTCGGTGGCAGGCAGTCAGATGTTGCTCGTGAACTTGGTGTGTCTCAAAGTGTCATCAGCAGACTTACATCAAGACACAGAACTACTGGCAGTGTTCGTGACAGACCCAGGAGTGGAGCCCCACGAGTGACAGACCGCAACGATGACCAGTACCTAAGGACCTATGCACTCAGACATCGTTATGCAACTGCCACACAGCTGCAGGCCCAGTTACGAGATGTGAGGGGTACTAGGGTTTCCAGACAAACCATTCGAAACCGACTCCACCGCTTTGGCTTGTATGCCAGACGACCGTTGCAGGTGACTCCACTGACACCAAGACACCGCCGTGAACGTTTGCAGTGGGCACAAGACCATGTGACCTGGACAATGCAGCAGTGGTCTACCGTCCTGTTCACTGATGAGTGTCGGGTCACCTTGCACAGAAATGATGGTCGTCAGCGTTGCTAGAGAAGGCGGGGTGAGCGATACGCCGAGGTCAACATGGTCCCCAGGGTTCCCTTTGGTGGAGGAGGTGCAACAGTCTGGGCAGGCATCACCAGTCAGCGCAAAACAGATTTGGTTATTGTAGATGGCTCAGTCACTGCACGTTCTTACCTCAGAGACATCATAGAACCCATCATCATCCCCCAATTCCGCCAGCACACCCCCAACTTTCTGTTCATGGATGATAATGCTCCACCACATCGTGCCAGAATTGTCACAGCTCGACTTCAGGGAGTCGGAGTGCCTCATATGGTATGGCCAGCAATGTCCCCTGACCTGAACCCATTAGAGCACGTCTGGGACCAGCTGAAGCAGAGACTGGATGATTGTACCCCAGCCCCACGTGACCTGGCAGAACTGCGTGTAGCACTTGTGGAGGAGTGGAACGCATTGCCTCAGAACAACATCATGAGGCTAGTGAGGAGCATGAGACGTTGCTGTCGAGCTGTCAGTGCGGCAAATGGTGGAAACACCCGCTACTGACATTGTCAATTTTCCATTCAAAAAGTTGAACTTTTATAGATTATAGATTCAGGGCCCACAATTTAAACAATTAAAGTATTTATTTGTTTATTTGTACATAATTTGGGCTTCCAGCTCATAAAACCCATGAAAACAGGAATTCAAAAAATTAGAATACTGTGAAGAAATCACCATTTACTTTTCAGTTTTTGCAGAAAAAAAAGAAAGAAATTAGGATCACATCAAATCAATCAAAATATGGTACTTTCAAAACAATATGTCAATCTTCAATACTTGGTTGGGAATCCCTTTGCCTTAATAACTGCCTCGTGTGGCATTGCCAGGGAGTTATGGAAGCTCAGATTTCCTTGATGCTTGCTGTCAGCTCTTCTTTGTTTTTGGGTCTGGTGCCCCTCATTTTCCTCTAGATAATACCCCATGGATTCTCAATGGGGTTTAGGTCCGGCGAGTTGGCTGGCTAGTCAAGCACTGTGATGGCATGGGCAACAAACCAGGTTTTGGTGCTTCTGGTAGTATGGGCAGGGGCCAGTTCTGCTGGAAGATGAAATCTGCATCTCCATACAGATCCTCAGCAGAAGGAATCATGAAGTCCTCTAAAAGATTCTGGTAGACTGTTGTGGTGACCTTGGATTTAAGAATGGAGAGTTTACCAACTCCTGCACTGGACATTGCACCCTAAATCATGACTGACTGTGGATATTTCACACTGGACCTCGAGCAGCTTGGGTTCTGATCCTCACCCGTCTTCCACCAAACCCTTGGACCTTGATTCCTGAATGAAAGGCACACTTTACTTTCATCGGAAAAGAGGACCTTGGACCACTGGCTAACAGTCCAGTCCTTCTTCTCTTTGGCCCAGTTAAGACGCTTCGTACGTTGGCTCAGGCTCAGAAGTGGCTTGACCCGAGGAACCCGACAGTTGTAGCCCATCTCCCGGATGCATCTGAATGTGGTGGTTTTTGAAGCTGTGACTCCCGCCTCATTCCACACTTTCTGGATCTCTGCCAGATTCTTGAATCTTCTCTGTTTGATAATCCTCTGAAGCCCACGGTCATCTCTTCTGCTGGTGCATCTTCTCCTGCCACATTTTGCCCTTCCACTAGACTTTACATTGATATGCTTGGACAGAGCTCTCTGTGAACAGCCAGCCTCCTTAGCTATGAACTTTTGTGGCTTACCCATCCTATGGAGGGTATCAATGATGGTCTTCTGGCCAGTTGGCAAGTCTGCAGTCTTCCCCATATTGAACCGAACTGAGACAATTGAAACAAAGTGAAGCAATTTAATGACACCTGGGGAAACCTGTGCAGTTGCTTTGAGTTTAGTAGATGATTAGTGTGTGACACTCAGTTTAAAACATTCATGCCCTACAAAATTTTGGCTGATTTCTTCACAGTATTCTAATTTTTTGAATTCTTGTTTTCGTGGGTTTTATGAGCTGGAAGCCCAAATTATGTAAAAATAAACAAATAAATACTTGAAATTGTTTAAATTGTGGGCCCTGACTCTATAATCTATGAAAGTTTAACTTTTTGAATGGAATTGTGGAAATAAAAAAACTTTTCAATGATATTCTAATTTTTTGGAAAGGGTCTGTATATACGTATATATATATATATATATATATATATATATATATATATATATATATATATATATATATATATATATATATATATATATATATATATATATATATATATATATATATATATATATATATATATACACATACATACATACATACATACATACATACATACATATGTATATGTCTATTAGGGCCGGGACTTTAACGCATTAATTACGATTAATTAATTACACAAAAAATAACGCGTTAAAAAAATTAACGCATTTTAATCGCACTAATTTTTGCACCGCGGAACGTTTCTCACTGGATGAGTTTTAGGGGTACCGATTATACTGGAGCACCAACTAACGTTCATGCATAGCGTTCATGCAGTGTTGGGCAGTAGCGACGTTACTAGTTTAACTACATTTCTCAGTAGCGTGGTGGTAGCGTCGCTACTTTCTGAAAGAAATAGCTTTTCAGTAGCTTTGCTCTTTTATTGACCAAGTAGCGCGGTAGCGTCTACACAAGCTACATTTTTATGAACACTTCTGAAGTTCAGCGGAGCTTTCTGTTGCGGTCTGAAATGAAAGGATAAGTCGGTGATGCCACCGCCACACATGGCCGTGTATGTGGAGCCGACAGAAGCACTTCCGTATGACGGTGACACCACGGACTAATCCTTGCCTACAACGTGTCTGCTGCACAGACAGGTTAGCTTGAGTGAGTTACGTTACTTGATGGAAAGATGGCAGAGGGTGAGGAGGACGGAGACGAGTTGATCCCGAGGGATGCAAAAGACAAACTTGAAAAATAAACAAATACAGTAACAGAGAAACATTACTCTGAATTATTACTTTTGTAATTTTTAACCAGCACAGGGTACAGCAAAAATGCAATTTCTACAAAACCAAAGTATGGTGATTAGCTTAAAATGTATGTAGATATAGCTGCTACTACAGAGTGGTCTTAATAAAAATACCACTTTTGAAACTGCCAGTTATATGAGACACTGGTTGATGGATAGAGAACTTTATTAATCTCAAAGGGAAATTAAAGTGTTGCAGCCACTTGACATAAATCAAAATACAAAAACAATGAGGTAGGTAAAAGAAACAAATACAATAAAAGGCTGAATTATATAAAATAACTAAACAGACTAACTCAAATATCAAATATAAATTATAAAGCTGAAACTAGAAGACAAAAGAGAACCTTAACGAAAACTACAACTATAATATACTATTTGCTGTTTAATTATGTTAATATGCTACAGTGTAGGACACTGTCCATTAGTGTAAGTCAGGTGGATATTGCTGTGGTAGCAAGGTGAATGACTGTCCATGGATGTTAGAATTAAGTGTGCATTGATAGTTGAATAATAAAATATACAAAATAGTGAAAGCACAAATTATTGCTTAATAAACCATTGAACGTAACTGTAACTGGTGAAGCTTAAGTCTGACGCTCTTGACCAAATCCCTCCTGTCCACATCCACAAAATCCACAGAGACCAGTCGGTAAACTTGAAGCATTTACTTTCAAAATGCATGAAAGTTACAAAAATCAAATTGTCACAAAAACGAATACAAATTGCATCCTAGTGAGATAATTGAGAGAGCTAGAGTGTAAAAAAGAGAGTTGGAAGGAGGTCAAAAAACTATCTTGCTCCACTCCCCGCTTGTCCTGACTGCCCACCAAACTCATGCTATCCATCCAAAAAACACGCGAGAGTGTACCAAATTAAAGGTGCAGTTTGCACAAACAAAAATACATCCTGCCACTAAAAATACCAGGAATACATGTTAAAGGATTATTTTAGCTCTCAATACTAAAATTACCAAAGCATACTTATTACATATTACATGTATGAATTGTGAACGATGAAAATATTGTTATCCTTATTCCTCTTTATAAACTTAAATTACTCCATCAACATAAAACTGCATTTAGGCTCCTACATTACCGGCCCCTAATTGTTATCAATATCTTTGAAACAATTACTCAAAATGTCAACTCAAAAAAGGAGCCTACATGCTTAGGTAATTAAACCCCATCATTTATAAAAGTCCTTCCATTCTTCACCCCATAGCAAATGAGGTCTTGGCTTCCACTTCGCTCAGTTTAATTGTCCTCTGTTTCTTGAAGAAGACATAGCTTTGTTATTGGGCGACAAAGCTCGTTGGTCTTTGTCTTCACCTTCACCTGACGTACAAACCCTCTGCTGTCAGGGAAAGTCTCTAAGATTTTTCCTAGTGGCCATGAATTTCTGGGTGACGTCTCGTCCACAATCAGCACCACATCACCGACACAGAAGTTTCTTCCAGGTGCAGACCATCTTTGACGTTCTTGTAGCTGCGTGAGGTACTCCCTGCACCAACGCTTCCAGAAGATGTCCGCAAGGTACTGGACCTGTCTCCATCTGCGGTTAGCATACTGGTCTTCCTTATTAAATACCCCTGGTGGTAACTCAGGCTCAACCTTGAGCAGCAGCAAGTGGTTGGGCGTTAAAGCCTCTAAGTCATTGAAGTCTGATGATGCCTTTGTAATGGGCCTGCTGTTTATGACAGCCTCTGCTTCACACAGTAAGGTATGTAGACCCTCTTCATCCAGAACTTGTTCCTTTACTGTGAAGTTCAGAACCTTTCTCACCGAACGGATTAGTCGCTCCCAACTTCCTCCGTGTTGAGAACCTGCTGGGGGGTTGAAGCGCCAACGGATGCCCTTTTGTTGCAAATGTTTAGCGATCCTGCTGGTGTTCCATTCTTTCATTGATTTCTTTAACTCGCTGTCGGCTGAATGAAAATTAGTTCCATTATCAGAATACATCTCTTTGACTTGTCCTCTTCTGGCAAGAAATCTTCTGATTGCGTTGAGGCATGCATCCGTGTCAAGAGAAGATGCAACTTCCAAATGTACGGCTCGTACGGCTAGACATGTAAAAATGACACCATACCTCTTGATTTGTCCTCTTGCTCTTTTTACCAGGAATGGGCCGAAATAGTCAACGCCGACTCTTGTGAATGGAGGATCGTCAGGCAAGACCCTGCATTCCGGCAGATCTGCCATGAGCTGCTTACCAGTAGTTCCATGCAGTCTTTTACAGGCAACACACCTGGATAAGAACCTCCTGATGGCTCCGCTTGCTCCAGGGACCCAAAATCTTTGACGCAGTTGGGCCAACATGTGGTTCCTTCCAGCGTGGGCTGTAATCTCATGAATATTTCTCAGTACAAGCTCTGTGATGTGTGAGTCCTTTGGCAAGATGGCTGGCTGTTTGGCGTCATCCGGCATTGCGGCTCGGCTCAACCTTCCTCCTACTCTTATCACTCCGTCAAGACACACTGGATTCAATTTATAGAGTGAGCTACTTTTCTTCACCTTCTGATGCTCCATTAACATTGCCAGGTCCTCTGTGAATCTTTGTTTCTGACAGTACTTGACGATCTGTGTTTCTGCTTTCTTCAAATCTTCACAAGTCAAATCTGTGCCTCTGAAATCTTTCTTGTACTGGTCTATTCTGCTTTCTTTGTCCTGTGTGTTGGTTTTCTTTCTCTTTGCTCTCAGTTCCTTCAACAAATCTTTAAATCTCAGAAACCAGGCAACAGCACGCTTCAACTTTGTCCAAGATGAATAGTGAGTCATCAACTGGTTCACTGAATCTTTGGTTTCTTCCACCTGAATGGAGTGCACTTGAACCACTCTTTTGACCTCTGGGTCATCAACATCCAACATTCCAGGATCTGGATTCTTAGGCCACTGGTCCTGTGTACAGAGCAAGAACTCTGGTCCTGAGAGCCAACTTTCACATTTCAAGAAAGCCTCAACAGTTTGTCCTCTTGAGACTTGATCAGCAGGATTCACAGTGGTATTGACGTACCTCCACTGAGAGGTCTGAGAGTGCTCTAGAATAGCTGAGGTCCTATTAGCAACGAAAGTCTTGAATCTGGTGCCTTCACTGTTCAAATACTTAAGCACAGCCGTGCTATCTGTCCAGAAGATCGACTCCTGAAGTTCCAATTCAAGCTCTTTCTTGAGGAGCTTGTCCATCTTGACTGCAACTGTAGCGGCAGTCAGCTCCATTCTTGGTATGGTTGGAGATTTCAAGGGTGCAACCCTTGCCTTTGCCATCATCAGTGTGGATTGTGCTTCGCCAGTTTCACTGCGTAACAGCAAGTAGCTTGTTGTTCCATAAGCGTCTTCACTCGCGTCAGCAAAGTGATGCAACTGTGCGAAGGCTGGTGCACCAAACTGCTTGGTCTTGATGCATCTGTCAACTCCAAAATTCTCAAGCTGTAGAAGACCTGAGACCCACTTTTTCCAGCTCTTAATGACATCAACTGGCAGATCTTCATCCCAGCCGTACTTCCGCCGACATAAGTCTTGAAGAATTCTTTTGGCAGGCAATACTACTGGAGCGAGAAAGCCCAAGGGATCGAAGATTGAACTGACGAGGGAAAGCAGGCCTCTCCTGGTGTGTGGTCGCTCTTTGAGATTGATCTTGAACTTGAACTGATCCGATTCAGCACACCACTGGATTCCTAATGCTCTCTCCATCGGCAAGTTATCTTCGTCCAAATCCAGATCTTGAAAACCTTGCGCTCGTTCCTCTTCAGGGATTGAGTTGAGCAATTTCCGGCTATTGCTTGACCACTTTGTTAGTCGAAATCCACCTCTTGCCAACATGCTCCTCAAGTCAGCACAAAGGGTGATCGCTTTGTCTTCATCCACAGTAGACGCAAGACAATCGTCTACATAAAAGTTTTTCTTGACCATTTTGGCAATTTCTTGACCAAACTCATCCTCAAAGTCTGTTGCACATTTCTGCAGTGCAAAGGTCGCCACACTTGGCGATGATGTTGCACCAAAAATGTGGACCAACATTTTATGTTCGACAAGCTCATGCTCATGGTTCCCATCAGGCCACCAGAGGAATCTGAAGAGGTCTGTGTCCTCATCGCTGACTCTGACCTGGTGAAACATGGCCTCCACGTCAGCCATAACTGCCACCGTCTCTTGTCGAAACCTCATAAGGACCCCCACCAGCGAGCTTGTTAAGTCAGGTCCCTGTAGTAGCTGCTGGTTCAGCGATGTTCCTTGAAAACTTGCCCCGCAGTCAAAGACCACGCGCAGTTTTTGTTTGACTGGATGTCTGACTCCATGGTGAGGCAAATACCATGTTCGTCCTTCTGTAGGCTCACATTCCGTACTGTTGAGCTTCACAGCATAACCTTTCTTGAAAAGATTCTCCATAAATGTGACATACTCTGAGCAAAACTTAAGATCTCTAGAGAATCTTCTTCTCAAATTCAGTGCACGTTGTTCTGCGACTGACCTGTTGTTTGGCATGCGCAGTGACTTGTTCCTCACTGGAAGGCATACACTATAATGTCCATCCACAAGCCTTGAAGATTGAGACACCATGCTCATGAACTGATGATCTTCCTTGGACATTTCAATATCCTCGTCTTGTCCAGCATCGGGAAAATCCTGCTTGAACTGCAATTGCCAAAGCTCTTCTAGCTTTGCAACTGAGATTCGATTTGCAGTAACTTCTACCACTTTGCCTGATCTTGTAACTTCGCTTCCACCCCTGAGTGGTCCATTTACTGTCCAGCCTAGTAAGGTTTTCACAGCGTATGGTCCACCATTCACACTGTTGATTACTTGAAGTGGTTCCATAGCCTTGGGAACGTTTGCTCCGATAAGTAATCCAACCTCTGCTTGGATGGTGGGAAGCTTCACGTCCTTTAGGTGAGGCCAACGTTTAATATCCTCTTGGCAGGGAATATTATCCTTGGTTACTGGAATGGTGTTCTGTGAATACACCTCTGAAAGATCAATAAACTGGTTGCCGTCCAGGCTACTGATTTCCAGTCCTTTTACAACACAAGTGTTGACAACAGCTTCGTTGCCCATAGTTCGCAACATGATGCTTGTGTTGTGTCCGTTCACAGTGAGTTGGTTTATTAGTGACTCTGTAGCAAAGGTAGCTGAGCTTCCTGGGTCCAGAAAGGCGTATGTTGTCACTGCCTTGGTTCCCTTTTTTGCCTTGACACGCACTGGGACAATTGAAAGCACACAATCTTCCTTACCGGCCCCAGTGACACCAACAGTTTTCATCATTTGTACTAAGGCACTTGATATGGATTGTTGCTCACAACTTTCCTTCGTTGTTTCATCTTGTGAGACTTTAAAGCTCATGTGCAGCAGTGTAGGATGTAGCCGAGAACATTCTTGACATTGTAGTTTCTCTTTGCAACTGCTACTCATGTGACCATGTTTCAAACAAGCGAAACACAGACCTTTGCTTCTCAAAAAGTCAATCTTTTCCTTGTGTAGCTTGCTCTTGAGTTTCCTGCAAACGCTGAGACAGTGTTGCTCTCCTTTGCAAAAAACACAAGGCTTGCTGTGTGCGTCCACTGTTTGTGTGTTCAATGCTGCGTGTTTGTCATTTCCTGTTTTGATTATGTGGTCGGTTCTAGGTGAGACTGCTGTAGTGAAGACCTTCTTTGACTTGAGCGTCTCAACGTATTGTGGTTTTGCCTTTTGTCTGAATGGCTCTCTTGTGACAGTTCCGTTGATGTTTCCATAGAGTGGGTGTAAAATATACTTCACTTGATGATTGACGAAGTTAACAAAATCCTTAAACTTGACTCTTTTCTTTGTTCTTTCTTGTAGGTCACAAGCAGATTTTCTCCAGATTTCTTTGAGCTTGTATGGAAGCTTGTTAGCTAGCGCCTTTATGTTAGCTGTGTTGTCTAAGTCTTCCATGTAGCTAATATCCGTCATGGCGTTAGCGCAGCCTGTGAGGAATAATGCGAAGGACTGAAGTGCAGCACCGTCTTCTGACTTGATTGTCTGCCAATCCAAGGCTTCCTTTATGTAGGCTTCTGCTATCTTGTAGTCGTCACCAAAAAACTCCTGTAGCATTTGTTTTGCCTTAGCATAACCTGCTGAAGGTTCCATGTGAATGCAGCTCTTAATCAAATCATGTGGTTGTCCATTTGTGTACTGCAGCAAAAACTGTAGACGATCACGATCGTCGTCAGTGCAGCTTTCAATTCCATGTTCCACAGACCTGATGAAAGTTTTATATTCCAGTGGATCTCCTTTGAATGTTGGGATAGAGAGATCAGGAAGTAGAGATTCCTCACGAGGTACTCTGTGACGTTGGCTTGCTGAGAGATAGCTTTGCATAGACTATCCAACACTGGTCCATCGTTCATGTCCACATTTGATGCAGGTAGGATTCTTTGTGGCGTCGCTGGCTGAAAACTGGGAATCATTTTGGATGCAGGTGAGGTGTGCTGTGGTGGCTGAAAGATGGTTTTCACCTCTGTGTCACCAACCTGTTCATTCACTTCAGTAATGTCCACGTTCATTTGTTCATATTCGTATTTGTGCAAAACTTCCAACTTTGCGTTCGACGCCGCAAGAGCGGTTTGCATTGCATGCATTTCCTTTCTCGCCTCAAATTCAACCTCTCTGCGTCTTTTTTCTGCATGCCACTCAACTTCTTCCCGTTCTAAGGCCAACTTCTCCTTTAAAGCAGCAGCTTTTGCCATTAAAGATGCCCGCTCCATCTCTGCCTTGAC
>NC_044191.1:36206906-36346906 GCF_900880675.1 Sparus aurata | reverse complement strand
GCTTCTTAGTCAGACTAAGGTGTATACATGCATCTTAAAAATCCTATCATAGTCGGACTAAGCCAGTAATTTGGTTTTCTTGAGTGTCATGTAAACGCACTGACTGCCTTCTCGAGCTAGGAGCGTTGTCTGTGTTGTCTGTGCTAGCTGCAACGTTTGGCATTGAGGTGGTAGCGGAGGCTGGAAGTGCTCAAAATTTGCACACAACTGTGCTTTTATCCAGGTTTCCACCTGGTAGTTTTTTAAAACTAAAATTTCCGCCCACCGAACCCAGCAACGACTTCTCATCGGTTTCCATTTCTCGTGTTGTGTCCTGTGCATCAGTATTACAGGTTTGCCGGGAACTCGTGCAACGAGCAACATTCTGCGCTGTTTGAAGTGCAAAAATAAATTGCGATTAAATGCGTTATTTTTTTTGGTTGCATTATTCTTTCTGTAATTAATTAATCAATCAATCATAATTAACGCGATAAAGTCCCAGCCCTAATACTGCAATTCCATAAAGTGGTTGAATTTAAACATGGACAGTTTTGTTCCAAGAGATATCCACCATTTATGAAAACTGGCACCTTTCTGTAGTTAGCTTGCATGAATATTATGATGAAATATAAATTATTATTGGCTTATATTATTAGTTATTGGCTACTGAACAGAACATTTTGTGGACAGCTGTCTGTGTTGTTTAACAGTGAACATCAGCTGACTTTTATTCCTGAAAGAAATGTTTGTGCTTTGGAATGAAACTCAGCAAAACACACTGTACTAAACGTGTGCAGCAGACACTGAGGTAACTTTCACAGGACCAGGTGACCGACCTATCAGGTACCTGATAGAGTTTGACGTGGTCGATCCAGCATCCTTTATATTCCTTCTGCAAACAGTCAGACATTTTCCTAATGTTGATACGCCAGAAAATAAAACATAAAGGTTTTTTACGAGTCCCAAATCTCGAGTCCGAGTCGTCCTAGGGTCACATTTAGATTGGGTCCCTGTTATGATTATGTCGGGTTCTGAATGTTTTCCACATGTTTATTTCAGAAGTGGTCCAAAGTTTTAGAGGACTGCATGAATGCTGACAGTGTTAGTGTCATGAGAAGGTCAGTGACAGATTAAAGAGGTTAATAAGTAAACATATGTTGTTTCCTCACATTCACAGATAATCTGTATCCTCTGAAGCGCAGCTGGAGTTATGAGTTCCTGCCACCTGACAGTGAGTCGAACTGAACTGTGTCATCCTGCTATTTAAGAACTCTGAGTTTACAGTATTTAAAGTTAAATTCTGTCAATAAATAACTGAACAGCAATGAAACTATAACTGAATAAATACAAATCTGTGTTTGTCCTTTTCTGCCTTTTCTCTCCAGTGTCTGAGCTGAGGGTGGTTCTGCTGGGGAACAGCTGGTCTCAGAGGAGTTCAGTGGGGAACTTCATACTGGGAACAACTGTGTTCAACACTGAGGAAGAACCAGACGGCTGTCAGAGATTCAGTGGGATGTTAAAGAAGAACAAAATAGTTCTGATCAACACCCCAGATCTGCTGCATCCCAACATGTCTGAAAACAAACTGACAGAACATGTAGAAACCTGTGTGAGCTACTCTGATCCTGGACCTCATGTGTTCCTGCTGGTTCTACAGCCTGAAGACTTCACTGAGAAACACAAACAAAGGCTGCAATCAATACTTGAAAAATTCAGTGATCGATCATTTGATCATTCACTGGTTCTGATATCAGCACCCAGAGAGGAGAGTCCAGGTCTGATGGAAAGATACACAAAGCACCCACCACTGAAAGACATGATCAGAATGTGTAGATACAGATTTCTGTGGCAGAAGGATCTTGAACATTTAGAGATGTTGACACGGTTGGGTCAAATCGTGAAGGAGAATCATGGAGATCACGTCAGCTGTGATGTGTTCAAGGAGACAACATCTTCTTTACCAGCTGATCATCAAAGTCCCAAACTAAAGGAAACACAAACATCCATCATCAGTGCTGTTAAAGCTGCTGGTAAGTGCAGAAACAATTCTGACAATGAAAACTTTGTTCACACAAATCATCTTTGATTATATTAGAACAGTAAGCAACAAATAAATGATGTCATCATTTTCAGGGCTGCATAATGCCGGAATCACTGCTAAAGACCCTTCAACTCACAGTAAGTAAATGATCACAATGCTAATCATTTGGATTTGCAGATAGAGTTTTGGGTGACATATTTTCTCCAGGAGGAATCTTAACACATCCCACAATTAAACCATCTGTTCAATTCAGATTCAGCTACTTTGCATCTGCAAATACACGCAGACATTAAAGGAACTAATGCTGCATTTTCCTTAAAATATCTTGATGATAAGTAAAAATTGTTTTAAAGGGCAGAACTTAAGATATGGCCAGAATTTTGTCTTAAAAAAAATAAAAATAAAATAAATAAATAACATTATCAACAGAGTGTGAAAAAACAACTGTGTTGACATTATGTCAAAGATGCAGAGGAGTCAAGAGTCCTCACAGTCTGTCCTCCAGTAGAAGTTCAGATACTTGTGTACAAACAGACTCTGGTAAAAGTAGAAGTACTGATTCATCTTGTTTACTCCAGTAAAGTAATAGATTACAGGCTCTGACATGTACTCAGAGTATCAGAGTAAAAAGTCTCCCTCTGAAGGACATTTGTGCTCAAAGCTAACTGAAGCTCACGTCATATTAATAGAATTCAAAGACTATTAAAGTTAAAGGTAGAATCAGTAGGATTTGTCCCAGCTGTTCCTGAACGCACCACAAAGACAGTTGATTGTTGAGTCTCATTCCCAGGACGTCAAATAGACACATGTTGGGTTGGTAAAGCGTCCCGAGCAGCAACAAAGAGAGAAAATCAGAAACTCTCTGCAGATACGAGACACTAACACGCCTTTTCTCCACATTCCAGTCTCCCTCTCTGTCTGTTTACGCCTTCTTACGGCTTTTACGTCTTTGTCTCGTCTCGCTGCGTCTGCCGTGCGTGATGTGCTCTGATTGGTCCACATCAGTCTGCTGATGCTGGAAAGTAAACGTGATGACACCAAATATAAAATAATCCATCAGATATTTGTGTTCAGATGTAGGGAGGGAAAGTCAAAGAGATACTCAAGTAAAGTACAGATACCTGATACATCTACTTAAGTAAAGTGACTAAGTATTTGTACTTGGTTCTTTACCACCTCTAGATGCACAACAGATTCCTCATCTGAGTTTGACTGAAGCTGAAGCATGTATGGTTGAATCTCTCTGCTTACTCTCACGCTAGTCATGTTGATGTACTTCCAGACCATTTATAGAATTACAGTGTTTCCCATAGGATCATGTGAGACTGTGGTGGGTGGATGTTGGACCCTCTAGGGGGGTTGGGGGGCATGCTCCCCCGTAAGATTTTTTTTTTACATTTTAAAGTTAAATGCATCAATCTGGTGCACTTTGAAAGCAAAATTAAGAGGCTAGATCTAAGAAGAACTGTGTGCTCTTGTACACAATTTAATCACAAACACATTGGTTGTATAGATACGAATGGTGAAAACACAAAATCAACTAGAGCATACATCTGAGCCATCAAAGAAATGAAGCAAAAGTGGTTACCTGTGTTGAATTAGTGTATTTTTTAATAAATAATTAAACTGTAAGCTAAATAATAATAAAAAATGAAATGGATTCGGAGGGTACACCATCTGTTCATCATTAGTTGCAGCCTTAAGGGGGAGACATGGCAGGCAAAAACATTTTGGGCTATTTTGCTTCCATAACATGTCTTCTTTCAGACTAGTGGAAAGAAAACATCCAAAATACACATTTATACAACTCTCCCTACATTCCACTCATTCCAACGATACACAGACAGCTGGGTCACTCGCTGCTGCGAGCGCAATTTTTTACTTTCACTTTCGTTTTTGGAACAGTTCACATATTGACATTTTGCTGGCTGTAGGACAGAGTCCTGCACGGGTCTTATTTGCAAACCTGCACCCAGCTGTATCCGCCATACTGAAAACCGCATCCGACCCATTTTCCAACAGTATCACAAATTACATTCCGCACCCAAGCCGACCCATTAAATTGATACCGACGCCCAACCCGCACCTGAAGCAAAATGCTGACGCAATTTTTAAAAATGAACGTAAGTAATGAAAGTGTGTATGAGTGTGCGCGCGCCACGTACAGCAAGGGGGGGGGGGGGGGGGGGGGGGGCAGAGCCGACTGACCGGGAGTGAGAGATGCTTTGCTGAAGCTGCAGCGCAAAACACAAGTTACAGATTTTTTCAGCTCACTCTGAGAATGTGGCGGCACAAATTAGACCATGGCGGGTCGCCACAGTCTAAGTAATTAATGGGAAACATTGGAATTATGTTTTTTTTTTTTTACTTTTTATGTTGGAAAACTGTGTTAAACAAAATATTAATCATAGCAGAAAAATGTGTCCTTGGGGAAAGTTCCTCTTTTCTAAATTGGAATTTCTCATGTAAAAAAAAAGTTTTACAGATAAATAATTTGGTTGGCCCAATGAATTAAACTACAACATTGGCCAAGCCTGTAGATGACTGATAAGATCTCCTCATGTACAGTTCCCTCCAAAACTATTGGAAAATTCCTTTATTTTGGTTGTACACTGAAAACATTTGGGTTTGGCATCAAAAGATGAATATGAGACAAGAGATCAGCATTTCAACTTTCATTTCCAGGTATTTACATCTAGATCTGTTACACAACTTAGAAGATTGCTTTATTTGTAATGGAACACCAACTTTTCAGGTGAGCCAAAGTATAGGAACAGATAGACTACAAATAGATTCAAGTGAATAATACTTAATGTTTAGTTGCAAATCCTTTGCTTGCAGTAGCTGCATCAAGCCTGTGTCCCGCTGACATCACCAAACCTTTGCATTCTTCTTTTGCAATGCTTTTCCAGGCTTTCAGCTTTCAGCCTCTTTCAGTTGATGTTTGTTTTGGGGCAGTTTCTCCCGCCAGTGTCCTCTTTAGAAGGTAAAATGCTCAATAGGGTTTTAACTCCTTGGTTGTTTTGGTAGTGTGTTCTGGTTTGTTGTCTTGCTGCATGGTGAGGGATCTCCTAATCAGTTTGATTCCATCTCTATTTAAATTGTCAGACAAAATGTTTCTGCAGACTTCTGAGTTTGTTTTGCTGCTGCCATCATGTGTTACATCATCAATGATGATCAGTGAGCCCATCCCAGAAGAAGCCATGATATTACCTCCACCTTGTTTCACAGTTGAGTTTGTGTCTTTGGAATCATGAGCAGATCCTTTCTTTCTCCACACAGTAGCCTTTCCATCACTTTGGTAAAGGTTCATCTTTGTCTCATCAGTTCATAAAACTATGTCCCAGAACTTTTCCTATAGACAGCTTTGTGGTCTTTGTGCTGTACACCTTTCTAACTATAAATGTGGTCTGCAAAGGCAAAACCCAAAGCTGAAACTGAGAGTTGACATTCAGTGCTATTTATTGTTTCAATAATCAATGGAATACGACACACCTGGGCAGCAAAAAACATTTGTCAGTCACATACTCCATTAATTTTGCTCACTTGAATAATGGGTGGGTTCAAACAAAAGGTGTCAAATAAAATCTTCTAAGTGTTTTAAAATCTAGATGTAAATACCTGGAAATGGATGCTGACATATTGATCTGTCGTCTCATATTCATCCTTTGATGTCAAACCCAAAGCTGGGTGGCTTAACCAAATTTGACCCACTGCTACACTTCATGCAAACGCCACGACCAAAAACTGTAAACCACCTGGCTGCATTACGCTCGGTGTAAATTCAGTCCCATGGAAGTCAACTGACACCCAGTGTACAAAATGTATAACAGCAAAGAGAAATATTAGGTTAAAATAATTAATGAAAGTCTTTTACAGCTCATATTGTGGTGTAAGTGTGGTGAGTTCAGCCTCTCATGTCATTTTATCTTCTTCTCTGTTGTATTACAGCATCTGGATTCAGGATTGTGCTGCTGGGAAACAGTGAGGACAAACAGACCAGACTTGGTAACTTCATCATCAGGGACCACGCTTTTAATAACCAAAAAACCAAGAAGTGTGTGGCTACGTGTGGAGAGTGGAGAGGAAATCCTCTAACTGTAGTTAAAACTCCAGACATGTTCAGTCTGTCTGTAGAAGCTGTGAGAAAAGAGATGAAGAGCTGCATCAGTCTTTGTCCTCCTGGACCAAATGTTCTCCTGCTGTTAGTGAAACCTTCTGAGTTCCCAGAGAAGAACAGAGAAACTCTGAAGTTCATCCTGAGTTTGTTTGGTCAAGATGCTTTTAAACACTCGATGGTCATCATCACACATGAGGGGAAGAAAACAAGTTTCACTGTGAATCAACTCCTTAAAGGCTGTGGACGAAGACACTACAACATGCCTGAAGACAACCACTGGTCATTAATGCAGAGGATTGAGAACATTGTCCATGAAAACAGAGGAGCCTTCCTCACCTGCAGTGAAGAGACCATCAGACCAAAGTCTGAAGACATGAGAGCAGCTTTAAACCTGGTTCTGTGTGGGAGGAGAGGAGCAGGGAAGACTTCAGCAGCTGAGGCCATTTTAGGTCAGACAGAGTTTCCTTCAGTCTCCAACTCATCAGAGTGTGTTCAGAGTCAGGGAGAGGTGTGTGGACGTTGGGTTTCCCTGGTGGAGCTGCCTGCCTTGTGTGGAAAACCTCAGGAGGAAGTGATGAAGGAATCACTCAGGTGTATCTCCCTCTGTGATCCTGAGGGCGTCCATGCCTTCATCCTGGTCCTACCTGTGGATCTCCTCACTGATGAAGACAAGAGTGAGTTAAAGACCATCCAGAACACATTCAGCTCTCGAGTCAATGACTTCACCATGATTCTGTTCACTGTGGAGTCAGATCCTACAGCTCCAGCTGTTGTTAACTTTGTAAAGGGAAACAGAGACATCCAGGAGCTCCTTCAGAGCTGTGGGGGAAGATCTGTTGTTCTCAACATCAACAACAAGCAGCAGATCCCAGAGCTGCTGGATTCTGTAGAAAAGATGAGAGCTGAAAGATCCACAAGCTTCACAAAGGACATGTTCACCAAAGCTCTGATGGAGAAGGTTGTAAAGCAGCAGAACACGAATGCAGAACTTAAAGCTGAGCTGCAGGATGTGAAAAGGAAAAATGAAGATGGAGGTGATGATGAACATCAGAGCAGAGAGTGTCTCAGGATGGTGCTGGTTGGGCGGACTGGTAATGGGAAGAGTGCAACTGGAAATACGATTCTGGGCAAAAAAAAATTCATATCTAAAGCTTGCTCAAGTTCTGTGACCAGGTCCTGTGAGAAAGCAACAGGAGAGATTGATGGACGACCTGTCGTTGTGGTTGACACCCCCGGCTTGTTTGACACAACTGTTAACAATAATGACACTCAACAGGAACTTCTAAAATGCATCAGCATGTTGTCTCCTGGACCTCATGTCTTCTTACTGGTGCTGCAGATCGGTCGATTTACACAGGAGGAGAAAGACTCTGTGGAACTGATCAAGAAATGCTTCGGCAAGAATTCAGGAGATTTCATCATCGTTGTCTTCACCAGAGGAGATGAACTGGAGGATCGAACAGTTAAGAGTTATGTGGAAGAAGACCGTGAAGGCTTTTTGAAAAAAGTGATAAATGACTGTGGAGGAAGGTACCTCGTCTTCAATAATAAGGATCAGACAGATCGCACACAAGTCAGAGAGTTGATGACAAAGTCAAACAAAATGTTGAGGGAAAATGGAGGCAGCTGCTACACCTCAGAGATGTTCCAGGAGGCCGAGACAGCGATACAGAAGGAAGTGGAGAGAATCCTGAAGGAGAAAGAAGAAGAAATGGAGAGACAGAAGGAAGAACTTCAAAGAAAACATGAGGAGGAAATTAAAACAATAAAGAGAAGGATGGAAGAACAGACAGCAGAAATTGAGCTGGAGAGAAAAACAAGAGCTGAACAACTTAAAGTAATGGAGGAAAACATTAACAGGGAGCGAGAGATGAGAAGCAAAGAACAGGAAATGAGAGACGAGGAGGAAAACAAAAAGAAAAGACAGGAAGAACTTTATAAACAAGAGTGGGAACAAAAACTTGAAGCAATGGAGAAAAAAATAAAGTCTGAATCAAAGGAAAAGGAAACCATCGACAGAGAGTTGGAGCAGAGCAGAGAAGAGATGAAGAAGCAACGAGTGCACTGGGAGAAAGAAAGAGAAGAATGGTGGGACAAACGATGTCAAGAAAATCAACAGAAACGACAAGACGAAGAAACAAAAATTAAAAAGCTCCAAGAAGAGTTTGACCAGGAAAGAGAAAAATATGAAAAGAAAAGAAAAGAAGAAGATCGAATCAGAAGAGAGCAGGAGGAGAGGGAGCGCAGAGAGTTAGAGGAAAAGTATAATAAAGAAATAAAAGAAATGAAGAAGAAGTATGAAGACGAGGCCAGAAAACAAGCTGAAGAATTCAATGAGTTCAGACAGAAATACACCAAAGACTTCACTGCTCTGGTAGAGAAACACATGGAGGAAATCCAGGAAATGAAGCAGAAACATCAGAGACAAATGACAGAGACAGAAGAGAGTCATGCTAATGAGTACAGTCTGTTTAAAAACCTCTCAGGAGACAAAGAAAAACATCTGAAAGAACAAATGGAGGGGCAGAAGAAGAAACAAGAGAGAGAAATGAGAGAGACAAGAGAGAGTCATGACAGACAAAGCTCAGGCGACAAAGAAAAACATCTAAAAGAACTGGAGGAGCTGAAGAAGAAACATGAACAAGAAACAAATGAACTAAAACAGAAATACAAAGACAAATGTGTCATCCTCTGATCTCCATGCTGACATCTTTGAACAGCATGAACATTCATGAATGTTTTGGACTAGGGGTGGAACGGTTCGCAAAATCCATGGTTCGGTTCATATCACGGTTTTGTGGTCACGTCTTTCGGTTCGGTTCGGTGTACACTGATCGTTAGGAAAATCCATTATGTGTTGTATAATCAGGTTAAAACTGAAAGAAAGAGGCAGTCTGACATTTGATACATGATTATGACAGTATTAGGTTAAAAGTAGGTAGATTCTGGCACTGCAAGAGAGGAGATATTGCTAGTTCCAACATGCTTTTCATTTATTTGGCAAAGAAAGTTATCTTTAACAAATGCTAAGAACAAATAGTTATTCACTGTCACTACTGTAATGTAATGGGCAGTCACAGTCAGGAAACTTTCAGTAGCCCTGGAGTAGAGCTGGTAAATACAGTTCCTTTTAAGGATTCGAGTCATGAGTCACTCACTAAACTGAACAGGGTTGTGCAAGTCAGTTGAGTAACTTAGTCAGTATTGACTAATCACCATGGAAACTCAGTCCTAGTCTCTTAACCACTAACGTAGTAAAAAACACATTGCAATAAAACATTATATACATGATTGGAAAAATAAGAGATACTAAAATAAAACAAAATAAAACAAATAAATAATAGAGTACTGAGGTAGGAACAGTGTAATTGGATAAAGTTCCCAAATAGAGATAATAATAAAAAAAAAAAAGGTAATAGCCTACTTACAATATACTACTTAATATTTATATTTAATATTTATATATAAATTACTTTATTTTGCAAAGACTGATCGACCTAATTTCATTTTATTATGCTACATCTGTACACCAAACCTACAGTAGCCTCTGGCTACCTGTAGAACATTGTGTAACATTATGTTATTTCAGAAGTGGAATAATGGCTTCTGTTGTACAACGACAGGTATGTGCTTTTCACGCTGACTGGAGGAAGTCTAACCCAGAGACTTCACTTGCTCATCTGGTACTTATTCAGGACGTAGCCGGCTGTTTGTGCTATCCTGCTCTGACTCGAGTCACAGGCGTTTCAGACTGCCGGAAACACAGCCGACTTGTAGCTTGCGAGCCTCTTCTTCTTGTTTACTGGTGGTTGGCATCCAGCTCCTCCACCTGCTGCTCTGGAGTGTACACGCTTCACCTCGTTAGTAAATGAGGAAAAGAAGTTGTGCGTGCCTATGAAGCGAACGGAGGAGATTTTTTTGATGAACTGTTTCACCACCCCTATTTTGGCCTGTACCTCAATATTTAGAGCTCAATCATTCAATCAATCAATCAATCAATCAATCAGTACATAGCTCCAGTTTACAAAACAATCTCATGACACTCTCCAGTTGGAGCCAGTCTAGAACATACACATTAATTCATTAATTTACAAAGACCCAACATTTCAGCGACAGCAGTGAGAAGAAACTGTCTGCTGGTGTTTCATCATGTTTCATCATCATAAATAACTATTTGTTTATAGATCAGCTCTCTGGTGGAGGCTCACCTTCACTTTTACCTGCTGTCCATTTCGTTGATAAATTCAGTGGTCACTGTGAGTCCATGTTTCTGATGAGCTCGCGTGATTTCTGTTAATGATTGAACTGCTAATGAGAATAACCCACACATATTGTTACTGCCACAACTTAACAGAATGTAAACTGTGTCATCCTTTATATGATCTAAATACATAATATATGTGAGTATTCAGAGAGCAGTCAGCTGTTGTTCTTTTGTCATCAACTGTATGATTCATTTTTGCATCACTATCACCTCCAGCGAGGAGGTTATGTTTTCTCTCATGTTGTTTCCACTGAACTTGGATGGATGACGGGTCTCAGAATCGACCACATTAACTTTCAGTGTGGCTCCAGATAAAGAGTAAATGATGAGTAGACTGTGTGTGAGTACAAGTTGATGCAGATCCAAATACAAATCAAGATCTAGCAGATTAAAATATGTTTTATTTGATTTCAGTTGCACCTTGGTGGAGGTATGCATTCTACTGAGTGCTATTGTTTAAGTTGATTATTATTTCAAGTGAAGTGTGATTGCATTATATACATGTTACTGCATCACCTACAGTCTTACTGAATAAATGTGTTGATAACCTGACTTCTGTGTCCTGACTGAGTCCTCACAGTCACAGAGCAGAGACTCAGATTTCAGTCTTGATGTTTTGGAGGTTGTGATTGTATACATGATCTTGTAAATACCATATAGTGCTCAAACAACCAGTTATACATGCAGTGCAATTATCAAAACAATGGAAAAGTTTGGAAGTATGTATCCTATCCAAACATTACAGATGAACACATAAATCTGTACAGTAGATGGTTCCAGTGATGCTCTGGGTGGTTTTAATCAGCAGCTGTAGAGCCTCCATGACAGTTTGTATTTGTTTATAATAACCTCTTTCACACTACCTTTTCAAAGCAGGTCTTTTTATGTGTCATACTGTATTTACACTCAGCACTGTGAACGTACTCACAGTCATACTCGAGTAAAAGTAAAGATATGATGTTGAAATATTACTTTGGTAAAAGTGCAAGTCAGCCAGGTGAAGAGTATCTGAGTAAAAGTCTTACAGTAACTTATATTAAACATATATAAGTATCAAGAGCATCAGTGAAGTTGATTATCGACTGATTATAATAATTTGTCTTATTGATGATCAAAATAAATTCAAAATGTTCTACTTTGGCTCTGATGCAGCATTCAATCTGTAGAGAAACTAGTCAGAGTTGAGAAGACAAACTGTCACCTGAACGCCTCACCATATTTAAAACATTCACAACATGACTCAGCTTCTATATTTATGATCGTCTGCTGCTCATGTGTAGACAGTGTTTTGTCCAGCAGGTGGAGCTCCAACATTAACTGCTGATCTGAAGTCAGTTTTACATCCTCTGATCTGTTTTTATTGAACTGCAATAGTTTCCCATATCAAGAGTAAATAGCCATCTGTGAGTTAAACACTCAAGTAAATCCCTAAGATATTGATTCAGTACAAAATTAACTATTACATGAAGTAAATCTTTTGTCTTTGATTATTATATTTTCATACAGTGTATAGAGAGACGTCTTCTTTTTTTACCCACATTTATGAAAATATGTTATCACTGAAGCATCATGTGATCACAGAGAACAATTCTATAGTATTTTAACTACAAATAACAAAATGTTAAACTTACCGTCTCTTCACATGGCGGGTGTTTGTTCTGTCACTACCAGCTCACCTCCTCTCTCCGTCATCAGTGAGCATCCTCCGGGCTGAAGTGAGTCCCACTCCGCCTCAGTCTGCAGGTTCCATCCATCTGTCCGTCCTCCTGGAGACACAAACACAATCTGTTAACAACATCTGCTAACGTTCCACTACCAACGGCCATTTAACGGTCACTGACAGCAGACTGACTA
Source organism: Sparus aurata (assembly GCF_900880675.1). Taxonomy (NCBI): domain Eukaryota; kingdom Metazoa; phylum Chordata; class Actinopteri; order Spariformes; family Sparidae; genus Sparus; species Sparus aurata. Next base: position 36,334,648 of record NC_044191.1, on the reverse strand, counting down.
CACATTTCAACAGCTGAAATAAATCACACAGAAGAAGATATTATCTCCTCCACAACTTCTGTGCTACCAAGATCCAACACAAATATTAAAATAATGACAAAATAATGAAGTAACTGGAGTGTTTGCTGGTTAACTGCTGATGTCTGGGTTAGCTAGCTTAAATATAACGAGTCATTGAACATCAAGCTAGGAACCTAAATGAATCCTCACATCTGCAGCAGGCTCTACAACTAAATACACACGACTAATACAGTCACAGAATCATTAATAACAGTCATTAGAAGCCCTGTGAACACAACAGAATAAAGAAAAAACGTTTCTACGTACCAAATGAAGATATTGACGGACTTTGACGGAGTTTGTTACAGACCGACATGTTCCGTCTGACTGCTCATGAACTTTGGGGTTCACCACTCAAGTCTGCAGGGGCTCCACAAGATGGCGCCCGTCCCAAAGAAACGGACCCTGATCAGAACAAACTGAGAGAAGATCAATGTTACTGCAAACACTTTGTCACCAACAGGATGAAGTAGCTGTAATGTGTAGTAACCAGGTTAGCCTTGTTCATATAATAATGATGTTAAACAAAGTTATGAAGTAGAATTCAGACCGTTCATGTGTCTGTTTACTGAGAGGAAGTGATGACAGTGAAGCAAACACTTTCACTTTCTGTCGTTAAGGGCGGCGGACAAGTAACGGGACATCACGACGAATTACAACTAAAGGTAAATACCAACAATATATACAGTATAAAATCCATCAGTGCTGTAGATCAATAGAACGGATGATTCATCAGAGTCAGCAGCTGATGAGAGACGATAATCACTCTGATCAGAGTTACTTCACTAACTGCGCAGGTCGCTTCTAACGGCGGAGACGCTCAAAGTGAATCCAACAGGCTCAGCAGGAAATATGATCAATATGTTTGAACTGTTCTCAAGTCTGTACACTTCTACTGGAGTTCAGGTGAATCAGGCTGTGAATCTGAATCTGAATCTCGTTTTGTCTGCATGCACAAAATGTTTATATCACTTTAATATCAACTTACAGCATCGCCATTTTGTAGGTCAGGAAGTTATCACCGTTAGACGGATGGTTTGTCTTTACAGGCTCAGTTTGTGTGCTGTGTATTGATCCAACTATACATCTAGGTCTACATACATATACACATATACAGACAGCGTGTAGTGTTATTTATTGAAGTACCAGACTGCACCTGATAAGACCGCGCGCGTGTGTGTCGGCGCACGTGACGCGCACATCTCTGTAGTTTGTGTCAGCTGGCTGTGAGCTGCAGCTTCTGTCCTGCAGTCCTGCAGTCAGACTTGTATGAACACTGAGGTCGTGCAGGTCTGCTAGAAGGAGCAGCATTAAGGAGGAATTAGAGAATGTTGTTATTAAACATCAGAATCAGAATCAGTGTTCCTGTATCTGCTCACTGACCCAGAACAGACCGCCTCTCTGTCATGCAGGACTTTATATGATCCTTCCTGTGGAAACTCATTTCCACCAGCTGAAGACAAAACATGATGATATCTGTTCTCATGGTAAGATATGGTTATGAGTTAAAACGTCACAATGATGAGTTTAGTGCTGACAATTTATGTCATAGTTTTATTTTTGTATCTCAATTTGAAGTTTTATGACTTTAACCCATATTACAACTTTTATCTCATCAACATTTGCATCTCATAATTAGGATTTGACCTTCCATCACATAACTTTGACTTTTTTATTTTAATCTAATAAATTCTCATTCTGGCTTAATCTCTCAAAATTATGACTGACATGGGAATATAATATACATATAACTTAGTTTTCATGGTATGGTAATGTTTTTATGGTAGCTATTTTTGTCACTGACAGTGTGAGAGCAGAAACTCTGGACATGTCACTTTTCAGTACAGCTCAGTAGTTTGTTGGCTCAGGTTTTAAATGCAGTTGCTGTTTCTGTAACTCTTGTGTTGAGTGTGTCGCTGGGTGACATGCAGCCCTGATACTGTACAGCTGAGCTCCTTACATACAGTTACATCACAGAATGTAACAAGTGGAGCATGAAGAGCAACTAAGACTCATCACTTTAATATTTTAACATTCTACCAGATGTTTTAAACTGTGAACATTTTATTTCCTCACTTCCTCACTCCTGTGTACAATTCATGTGGATGTGGGAGTTCTTATCCAGGAAAGAAACTGAAGTAGCTCAACTATATTAAAAAATAATTTCATCAGAAAGCCTTAAAATCTACAGACTGTAGACTCAGGAACAAATAACATAGGTTACATGATTCTATAGATGTAAAAGTTAAATTATAATAATAATTTTCAGTATAAGGTAATTTTCAGCACAGGCCTTCACATTGTCAGCTGTATCCAGCTGATGGGTTGTTGGGTTGAATCCCCAGTGGAGTTGTGAAGGTGAGCTCTGTAAACAGGCTGGTGTGTGAGATGGTTTATGTTCTGATCATTCCTCCTGCAGGTTGTTACTGCAGCAGCTGCTCTCCAGCTGAACCAGTCTCTGACGTTTCCAGCAGAGTGACGTCATGGCGGCTGCAGCATCAGGTGAGTCCAGTCAGACTTTATTACTCTTTGACTGAATATTACATTTGGTGGATTCACATCATAAGACAGTGTGATGTCTGAATCATCTGCTACAGGACTTATAGCAGGACACCTAAAGTAAACCACAGCAAGCAGTTTGTGAAGGAACTAGTGTGAAAGCTCCATGTTAAAAATGTGATACTTCACTGAGCTGCTGTTAGATTTGTTTGAAGTGTTTTTATTTCAAAGGGTGCAGAGCCAGCAGAGTTCCTCTGGGTGGCGACAAAACATTAAAGTGTCACAAGCTGCTGCGTGATTTTGTCAGGTGCAGCTGTATTTAATACAGTATTACAGGAAACACCTGTAATGATAACTGTAATAAAATACTTTAAAGTCTGTGTAAAGCAAATTCAGCCATATTCTTCTTAACACATTAAAAAGGTCATAAATATATTTCCTTAAAACATGTAAAAAACCATTCAACCATTTAGAATTTTATTTTGGAGCTAGGCTCACCATAGACATAATATACGTAGACGCCTCATGACGTGCTGGAACGTAACCCGGTGTCGCCGCCATCTTGGTTGGGTCTCCTCACTGTATGCTAGCACCAGAGTCAATCACAATCAATGGAGAGTGAGCAACTATGCCCGTATTTTGTGCAGTTTTCGGTTGCAATAACCGCCGCAGTATTTTTAGCAGATCGCGGGGGATTACCTTTCACAAGTAAGATTTAAAAAAAAAAAATGTTTTAATCATTTTTGTGACGGCGCCCTGTATCATAACTAAAGCTCTGCCGTTTGTAACCGTGTGAAAATCCAGTAAAAATTCGGGGAGTCAGGATTATTGTAGTTGTGGATAGACCTTCCTCAGTAGAAATAAATGCAGGGGGGGCGCATTGGGGACCCATTCAAGATGGCGGCCGTGCTGATACGTCAGCTCCAATGAGGTGTCTACGTATATTATGTCTATGAGGCTCACAAACTGTGTTTCAACATTTCTGTGTTCAGGATTTTATGGGCGGATCAGAAACGCGGCCATGATTTGCACAAACCCGGCCACGCTGCGGAAGCGGTATAAATACATTCAGCGCATTAGCTTCGGTGGTTTTTCCGCTCGCTCTCGAGTCTTGGATAGCATCTCTTAGAATAGTTTGCAGCTAGCTAACCAGTCAACCAGTCAGCTAAACAGTCATGTCTCCTCCACATCGCTCGTGCATCTTTCCTGGATGCCACAGTGTGCAGGGTGATGGCGCCTTTAGCTTATTTAAGTTTCCTAAGGACGACAACGTAAGGAAACGGCGGATCAATTTTGTCAAGAGGAGCTACTGTGGAGAGTTTAAAATCACCACCATCACCGTCTCTGCAGTGTCCACTTTACCCCCGATAGTTACAGCAACTGTCACCAGGTAAAGTCTGGATATCTGCAGAGTCCGTTGACGCTGGTCACTGGGGCCGAACCGACCCTCTCTGTCCCCGGCTTGCATCCTCCCGTCCCGCCGACAGCACACGCTCTCATTTCCGCCGCTGGCATTATGTGCCCGCCTGCGACCGTCCCGCCGACAACAGGTCTCTCATCCGGCATTACGTGCCTGCCAGAGAGTGTAAGTAGAGTTTAGAGTCTCTGCCCGGGCCAATATTTCCTGTCAATATCCTCGGCCGGGTCGTGCCGGCCCTTGATCAAGCATTTGTGTGTGTGTGTGTTTTTAATAACTCAAAATAATGACTGTATTTCCAGCTACAAAAGTCACATCTCTCTCCTCCCTCCGTGTTGTTTGTGCTGCTGCGTGGTTTTACACGTGAGTGAGTGTCCTCGTGCTGAAAACGTGACTTCTCACGCACGTGACGTCACTCCCTGAGACGCAAGAAGAAAGCAAAAATATATATTTTTACTAAGGAAAATGATAGTAATAATAGTAATGCACAGTGATTTGAATAAGTAACTTTAATCTGATTAGTGGTTTGGAAATATTACCACGTTAGATTACTCCTCACTGAAAGAAGTGGTCAGATTAGAGTAACGCGTTACCGGCATCACTGATTGTGTAGTTTAAGTGCAACATGGAGCTTGAGAACGTCAGTTATAACAGCCCATGTATTAAAAAAATGTCAGGTTTAAATCGGGCTCGGGCTCATAATTACAGTTAATGTGGGCCGGGCCGGCTCGGACACAACGTGCTCGGCTCGGGTCGGTCGGGCTTAATTTGTTTTGGGCCAGATCTAAGTTCTAAGTGTAAGTGTGTGCTTAAGTAGGTTATAAATATTGTACATTTGGGTAATTGAATGCATTTTGCTGAAGGTGCAAATCCTGAAAGTGATGTTACATCGTGCATCCTGTCATGCCCATGTAATGTTAGCAAATGTTATTGCATTTAATCATGACATGATTTGGCCTCATTCCCTGAGCGGAGTCCATCTGACAGCACAATGATAATCTACAGGTGATATTTCATCTGCACCAATATATCTATGACAAGGAATTATATGTAGACTGGGGTTTTACGTTTGTGTGTAATGTAAAACATGGACTGTGAGGAACGAGGCTGAGCACTATCAGTGTCTGACTCAGAGTCAGTTTCATGGCTCTGATGTCTCAAACAGGTCGGGCTGGGTCCTCCGATGACGCTGCTAGCTTCCATTGTTACTGTAGGTTACGTCCTTGTACAGTACACGGAGGAGGCTCCTCCCTGCGTAGGCGTGGCTCCAGCACCTCTAACTGACACGCCCCCAGCGTTTCACAGCAGAGAGAAGTGCTTGTTTTTCCATGATTTTGAGACCTAATTTTATATACTTGGCAATTTTTTTTAATCTTTCAAAATTTGGCTCAGTGGTCAATGACACATGTTTCTGTGGTGTGACAAACTCATAACACAAATTTATTTCTGCTTTACACAGACTTTAATAACCTGAAAAGCACAAATAGGAGGATACCATTTTAATTTTACCTGATTATTTGGCCTCACCAGCATTCTGAACGGACTCCGACTTGGATCACAGTTATTGTGGTCTAATCAGGCCTGGTAGGGTCAAGTCTCAGGTCTGTGTACCAAACACACATATATATATATATATATATATATGTGTGAGAAAGCAGAATCGCAACACAAGTTCCTGTCCAGATCCAGCCCTATGAGTAACAATAAGTAGCCCCTTTCACACAGAGACGCCGCATGAACACCACAGGTGGTTCACCAATTTTCCGCCGATGGTTATTCACACAGAGCGAAGCATCTCCGTCGTGAATTCACACAGAAAGCCGGCGCTGCGGCTCCTAAAGAGGCGTGACGCGTGTCACTAACCCTGTCAATCTCGCAGGACGGAGGCTGTTTTCCGAAAGTTCACTGAAGTCTCGGTCTGGAGGGCTGACAGTCGCAGAGATTTTTTCTCATCACGAACACTCGGTGAGTTAAAAGTTTTTTGCCGGTGACAGACGCTGTTTTTCGGGCAGAAATGTTGCGTGGAGTCGGTAGGACAGACAGGAGGACGGACACTTCTCCACTATATCTGTGGTATCTTTTTCCTCATATAAGTTGCCAAAGACAATTACAGTTACTACGTTTGGTTCTGTAACGTTGCTTTGTGGGAGATTTCTGTTTATTAAGTTGAGTGAGGGACCTGTGCAGTTATCAGACTGTACACCTCTGACACCCTCTCCATATGCGCAGCTGGCTCATCCATTCACACTGGTTCAGTTTCCCAGTACTGCGCCTCTGATACTATCAGACGAGTATCATACAGAAGTTATTGAAATGTTACAAAAATAATTTTATTCTAAAAAATCGAGGTTTGTATCAAACCGTGGGTCAAAAATCGTGATAAATACCGAATCGTGAGTTTGGTGTATCGTTACAGCCCTTATATATGTGTGTGTGTGTATATATATATATATATATATATATATATATATATATATATATATATATATATATATAAATGCACGGAAACTCTGTCTGTCTGTCTGTCTGTGTGTGTGTGTGTGTGTGTGTGTATGTGTGTGTTGGTCCAATATCTCTGCAGATCAGGATCAGACTGACCTGAGACTTTCAACATGGCTGCTGCGTGGTTCAGTGGTGTGCAATAAGCATTTGTTTGGACTGCAATGATACCGTGAATATATTATTTCATGAATGCTTTACAAAATCCGCCGAGCATTGTCCACCAGAGCCACCACAGTCACGTGCGCACCAGAGCCAATCACTGCAGAGCTCAAGCCCACGCCATACCTTAAAAAACAAGCGGATTTATACCTGCAGCGGCGCGAGCTGGACCGGGATTTTGCCGGCGGTTCGTTCCGTTCTGTTCTGTGCATCTAAACTGACTGTTGTGGATTAACGAGACTAAACGAGTCCGGACCGAGTCTGTTCGGGTCTGAGGAGATCCAGAGACGCGCGGACAACAAAGTGGAATCAGAATCTGTGGATGTTCATGTGTAGCTAGCCGCTAGCTAGCTGATAGCCGCTAGCCGCTAGCTACACGGCCCACCACCCGAGGCGACGGACCGGACGCATCGGCACGTCCAAAACCGGACCTAGGGTAAATAATGTCTGCCACGCTTTTTCGCGAACATTGCCGTCACGTTTGCTTTGTGTCTGGTGCAGAAAGAAACGGTAAAAACAGGCTTTTGTCACGAAACTGTCCAAGCAGCAAGTTTGGTTGTTGAGGAACAGGAAGTTTTGGGAGGGACCTAGGCGGATGATCGATAGGCAACGACGGTCGGACAGCGAGTTTTGAGAGTTGAGAGATTTGTTACATTTAGCGTGTTTGGAGTGTGTAGTTAGTGTGTTATGTAGTGTTTGGTGTAATGTGTTTAGTGAGTAGTGGAGTCGTTTTTTCCTTTAATGAGTCAGAACAATGAGGAGAAGCTGAATGTGGAGCAGGCAGTGCAGCTCTCAAGGAGCTCAGGCAGACCTGAGCATTGCCTGCATTTAAATGTAAATAGTTACATATAACTTTGTACATTTTTTAAATGTATGCACAAATTTAGCAAATAACAATTTATATTTGCATTATAAGTAAAAAAAAAAAGGTTTGTTAAACTTATTTGTGGTTTTCACAGTAAAAAAATCTAACTTTTTCTACTCGGATTTTATGTTTTTTTTTGTGATTTTAGGTCCATTGTGTTAATACAGTATGTCAAAATAAAAAAGTAACTGTACAGTCACACATGTGAGGTTGTGCTAAAAATAATGACACCAAGTAAGTTTTTAAGGCGAAATATAATGGCAAAATCAAAAATAGTCAAAAACAGCCAATTATACCCTGGAATATCGGATTTCACAACAAACCTAAATATCCCTGACATCCCACCTTCAAACACAGCCTCATTTGGCCATCCATGAAAAAGCTCCTTAACCTCCCACTTTTCTATAGGAATACACTTTTCTTACGGGCACTGCACTAGTATATAAAAATCTCCTTCTCACCCTGGTAGGTTGGTATCTGTTAGGGTTGTCATGATACTAAAATTTTCAACTCGATACCGATAATCAGGAAAATATTCGATACTCGATACCATTTTCGATACCACAAGGGTTAAAAAAAGACCCCAAAATTTAAAAGAAATATTTTTATTAACAAGAAATGCAAAAATAACCTCTGTTACAACATGTAACAATTAACAAAACCACACGTTAAATATTCATAATAAAAAACAGTTGTGCAAAAAAGAAACTGCAACTATAACACGTCTGAGGTAGTGCAAAAAAGTGTTCCTTCCTTGGCTATGCTTTACATACATAACAATAAACTAAATGACACTAGCCAAAACAGTTAACATGAACATTACACTGTTGAAATGCTGTATTCTCAGCAGCTGCACCTGTTACAAAATAAGTCTGAAACTGAAAAGTGCACATAATTATTCAATCACACAGTGTTCATAAAGTGCATTGTCCTCTATTCTGCACTCTAGATAAATGACTGTTTAGGTACTGGTGGTAACACTGGCCTGAATTTGCTTTGCTGTTTGCAGATTTTTTGCTACAAATACAAGCATGTCAATGTGTTCCTCTGTAAGTCTTGCCCTTCTTGGGCTGCAAATGAGCCCTGATGTACTAAACACACGCGCTGAGGCACAACTTGAAGCAGCTATACACAGGTATTTCTTGGCAGCGTGGGCAAGATGAGGTAAGGTGCTCTCATGTGTTTTCCACCATGTTAGGGGGTCCTTCTCCGCACTCTGCTCAGGCATGGTTTCATATAATCTCAACTCATTCCTGAGCCTGCATTCTGGATCCTCATCTGTGGATGCTGTTGGTGTATCATCTCCATGTTGTTTCTTTCTCTCCCCCTGTATGTTTGATAAAAGTCCCTTCAGATCTGTTCTGGATTTCTTTGAAGGCTGGGTTGCAGATGAAGGAGATGTTTGCAAACTTGGGACTCTCTGAGTCTGCTGCAGACCTTGCATATTATCCACAAGATGCAGTTTTACTAAATCTCAAACCAGCTATCATATATCATGCCTAAAAACAGAATTTTATGGATTTTCATCATATCTTTGTTTTTTTTCAAATTGAATGAGAGATTCAGTGCAATATCACAGCAACAGATTTGATAAATAATTAATCTACTGTTGGTGTATCATGAACATTTTATACAAAATAATGAGAGAAGAAGCATGATAGACCTCACTGCTTTAGCATGTTTCCAGCAAGAGGAAGTGACATCACTGGTAGCAGGTCACATGCTTTTTATTTGAAGGCTTTGGAGAGTTTTTTTTGCAGTTTTATAACAGAGGTAACAGAGTTGACCAGAACATAGAGACAAACACAAAATGTGTTTTTTTATCACTGAAATTAACTATGATACAAAAAATAGATATTTTATGTAATTCAATTTATAACTCTGAATAGATTAAGCAGAAAAAAAATTAACTGGCACCGTTCTTTGAGTGACAGTAATGTTACCTTGCATGAATGTCATGATGAAATATAATTTATTGTTGGCTTATATTATTAGTTATTGGCTACCGAACAGAACAGTTTTGTGGACAGCTGTCTTTGTTGTTTAACAGCAGTGTTGTTCAAGTTACTTGGAAATAGTAATTAGTTACTAATTACTTCTCCAAGAAAGTAATCCAGTTACTTTACTTATTTTCAAAAGTAAAATATAAGTTACTTTACAGTTTACAGTTACTTTACTAGTTACGTTACTAAGTTACTGTTCAAAAACATGATGCACAACCTGAATACGCTATAAAGCAATAGACCTTTCGTGGCAGCGGGAAATAAATGGACAACAGTCTGACATGAGATAAACAAACCCCGTGTGAGCCAATATTACAGTAGCACCAGCTCCCAAAGGGCTTTGCATCACTACCCTTCTCTTCTAGTAGGGCTCGGTATTGTTAAGAAACTCACGATTCGATTTTGATTCTTTAGGTCGCAATTCGATTCAATATCAATTCGATTCAATATTGATTTAAATGCTTCGATATGGATTCAGTGATAAGTAGTAATAAACAAATAATTCATCAGAGTACCTGTTGATGATTTTTTAATTCAAAAAATAATCTTAAATTATAAATCTTTCCTCTAGGAAGCTCTAGTTCAAATTGAAATGTAAACAAAGGCACACGATGTGTTTAGTTATAAAATAGTGCAACCATAGTTAAGCTGAGAAAGTGCCATTGTTTCTGGGACTGCGTTGTACATTTTTGTCTGACATAAACAGACATAACCGCGGTCTCTCCGCCCTCCAAGGGGGTAAAACGTTGACACTGAGCCCCCTCTCTCCCCGGAGGAGAGTGCTACCCGCGGGCGCACGCTGCAGCGGCCAGGGTGAGACCGGCTGCACTGGGAGTTTACAGTCTCCGAAAGAGCGGTGCGTCAGACATCGGCTACCCGCCTCCGAAGCTCTGACGGTGTTTCCGTGGCGCGTCACCCTCCGACCCTTGAGTGAGGGCGAGGCGCTTCCAGCTGCTGGAGGCGGGAACCGAGAGGCATCTGGTGAGGGACAGCAGGTGGTCGGGGGCCGCTGCTTGCCTGAATCGATTCAGAGGATTTTCTGAATCGATACTGGTTTTTGACTGTATGGAAAATCGAGATTCAACAGCGACTGCTTTCTGGATCAATTTGTTTGGCCAATGCCCGCCCCCACCGTATTTCTTATTGGCTAGTAGACCTATCGTTAGTGTGATTGAGTGAAAGTTGCACCTCTGTTAGATCCAGAGAACTGTCTGGGCAAACCCGGAGCCGGAATGCAATCAGCCCTGCATACGTCATTAGCCCTTTTTACACAGCGTCTCCGCATTATCTCCGGAGCGGTGGTTCGCCAATTCTCCGCCGATGGTGATTCACACAGAGCGAAGCATCTCCGCCTTCACGTGTGTAATTCACACAGAAAGCCGGCGCTGCGGCGCCTAAAGAGGCGTGGCGGTACACGTCATGTTGATGATGTCGGTGTTTCACAGGTGTTCCCCTGTTAATCTAAATCCGCGGACAGTTTATAATCATATTGATGCTGTTATAATGTGTAGTGATTGAGATCCTGACCCACCAAACATCCTGGAAAGTGACGGAGTTAAGTTTTTCGCGCTAAATTACATAATTATAAATAATCACTATCAGTAAACAGGACGCTGTCTGACTCTGTCAGTCGCGGGGACGGAGGCTGTTTTCTGGGGGAAAGTTCCCTGAAGTTGCGGTCCGGAGAGCTGACGGTCGCGGTGATTTATTTTCATCACAAACACCCGGTGAGTTAAAGTTTTTTGCCGGTGACAGACGCTGTTTTTTGAGCAGAAATGTGAGGAAGAGTCAGTAGGACAGACACTTCTCCACGTACAGCTGTGGTATTTGTTTCCCTCATATAAGCTGCCAAAGACAGTTACAGTTACTACGTTACTTTTGTTCGGTCATGTAACGTTGCTTTGTGGGACATTTCTCTGTATTTAGTTGAGTGAAAGACCTGTGTAGTTATCAGACTGTCAGACCGACACTCCCTCGCTCCGCGCCCCCGGATTATCCGTTCACACTGGGACGGCTCACCAATAATGCGGCCTGATACTAGCCTCTTTCACACTACCGTTTGCATGCGGGGATCCTGCGCCAATTCTCCGCACCCTCCTCTGTGTGAAAGTTTCGGATGCGGAGAGGGGGGAAATTTGCCTCCGGCGCTGATCCGCCTCTGGAGGTTGTATCAGGGCCGCGAAAATGCTTCGCTCTGTGTGAATCACCATCGGCGGAGAATTGGCGAACCACCGCTCCGGAGATAATGCAGAGACGTTTTTGCAATTGTAATCCCTCACTTTACTCGTTACTTGAAAAAGTAATCGGATTACAGTAACGCCTTACTTCTAACGCATTACTGCCCATCAGTGTTTAACAGTGAACATCAGCTGACTTTTATTCCTGAAAGAAATGTTTGTGTTTTGTATTGAAACTCAGCAAAACACACTGTTCGAAACATGTGCAGCAGACACTGAGGTAACTTTCACATGACCAGGTGACCGACCTATCAGGTACCTGATAGAGTATGATGTGGTCGATCCCGCATTATACTCATTCTGCAAACGGTCAGACATTTTCTCAATGTTTATGCACCAGAAAATAAAACTTATACCATGGTCTGGGTGAATACTCGATTCTGATTGGCTGCAGGGTGTCCATTAACCCCTTTTATATGGACACCTACTAAGTAGTTCCAGTCAGATTGTCTGTTCACCACTGTAAATCAATGCGCTAGCTGGCGTATCAAATCTGAATATTATATTTCCAGCACTGAGTGCAGTCCGTCAGTCCTTCAGTGTCTAATCCTCTGAACACCACAGGGTGGCGACTGTAACACACAAGCTGCAGAAAGTTCACTTCCCCTCTAAATTTGCTGATATGCAAATAATCTCACGTCCTGTTCGCTGTTCAGCTCTCTGCTTCAGGCTGCGGCCACAGTAACGTTACACACGGCCGGTCATTTGTTCGTGGAAATCTTGCTATTGATTTGGGGACAATGACATGACTGGTTAGCTAGCTAATCGTGTTAGCTAGCATACTGTCAAATTATATTAACTGTTTGTCAACCGTATGCAATGTTATTGACTTTGAATCTTGCTAGCACAGCGTTAGCTTTCTGGCTCATCGCTGAGCGGACTAGAATATCTCCCGTTGCCAAGTCGTATCTATGATCCGTCCTATTTACTGGAGGAGTGAACAACGTCTCCGTTGCATAAGAATCTTACGGGAGAGTAATGACTGTTCCAGGTATTAGTCAAACCCTCAGGCGTTACCAGGGAAACGTAGTTATGGCTTGTGAAAAACTTTATATTTTGATTGTAAAACGCATGAAAATGTAAATTAATGGTCCGAATTTCTTTTCTTTAGCAAGTGACCATGGTATAAGCGGGATAATGCCCTTCGAGGTGTCCATAAACAGGAGTTAATGGACTTCGCGGAAGCAACCGTCCGACGCGAAGCGGAGGACGGTTCACGCCTCTGCGTCTTCCGATTCATTTCTGTTAATGCACACCTCGTCGGCCATTATCCCTTACATAAAGGTTGTTCACAAGTCCAAAATCTCGAGTCGAGTCTCAAGTCTTTTGAGGGCGAGTCTCAAATCAAGTCTCAAACCACTTAGTGTGCGATTTCAGTCAAAGTCACAAACTTGATTACCCATCTCTGGAACATAAATGTCAAATTGATCAAAGTGGACTGGTTACATCATCATCATCTTCATCACTCCAGGCTGGTTATTTGGTGGAGCATCATGCTGCTCCCACCGTTGATGTTGTGTTGTTTGGGTCAGTTCAGGTCCACCACATTCAGGACTGGGTCTGACTGTCCTAGGGTCACTTTTAGATTGGGTCCCTTTATGATGATGTTGGGTTCTGAATGTTTTCCACATGTTTATTTCAGAAGTGGTCCAAAGTTTTAGAGGACTGCATGAATGCTGACAGTGTTAGTGTCGTGAGAAGGTCAGTGACAGTTTAAAGAGGTTAATGAGTAAAAATATGTTGTTTCCTCACATTCACAGATAATCTGTATCCTCTGAAGCGCAGCTGGAGTTATGAGATCCTGCCACCTAACAGTGAGTCGAACTGAACTGTGTCATCCTGCTATTTAAGAACTCTGAGTTTACAGTATTTAAAGTTAAATTCTGTCAATAAATAACTGAACAGCAATGAAACTATAACTGAATAAATGCAAATCTGTGTTTGTCCTTTTCTGCCTTTTCTCTCCAGTGTCTGAGCTGAGGGTGGTTCTGCTGGGGAACAGCTGGTCTCAGAGGAGTTCAGTGGGGAACTTCATACTGGAAGAGAACATGTTCACCACTGAGGAAGAACCAGACGGCTGTCTGAGTGAGAGAGGACGGGTAAAGGAGAAAGAAATAGTTCTGATCAACACTCCAGATCTGCTGCATCCCAACATCCCTGAATACAGACTGAGAAGAAATGTAGAAACCTGTGTGAGACTCTCTGATCCTGGACCTCATGTGTTCCTGCTGGTTCTACAGCCTGAAGACTTCACTGAGGAACACAAACTGAAGCTCTGCAGAGTCCTGAACCTCTTCAGTCATCAGTCATTTGATCATTCACTGGTTCTGATATCAGCACCCAGAGAGGAGAGTCCAGGTCTGATGGAAAGATACATGGAGCACCCACCACTGAAAGACATGATCAGAATGTGTAGATACAGATACTTAAAGCAAAAACACCTTGAACATCTAGAGATGTTGACACGGTTGGGTCAAATTGTAAAGGAGAATCATGGAGATCACGTCAGCTGTGATGTGTTCAAGGACACAACATCATCTTTACCAGCTGATCATCAAAGTCCCAAACAAAAGGAAACACAGACATCCATCATCAGTGCTGTTAAAGCTGCTGGTAAGTACAGAAACAATTCTGACAATAAGAACTTTGTTCACACAAATCATCTTTGATTATATTAGAACAATAAGCAACAAATTAATGATGTCATCGTTTTCGGGGCTGCATAATGACGGAATCACTGCTAAAGACCCTTCAACTCACAGTAAGTAAATGATCACAATGCTAATCATTTGGATTTGCAGATAGAGTTTTGGGTGACATATTTTCTCCAGAAGGAATCTCAACACATCCCACAATTCAACCATCTATTCAATTCAGATTCAGCTACTTTGCATCTGCAAGTACACACAGACATTAAAGGAACTAATGCTGCATTTTCCTTAGAATATCTTGATCATAAGTAAAAATTGTTTAAAAGGCAGAGCGTAAGATATAGCCAGAATTTTGGCTTAAAACGCTGATGAAATGAAATGAACTAAAATTATCAACAGAGTGTGAACAAACAATTGTATTGACATTATGTCAAAGACGCAGAGGAGTCAAGAGTCCACACATGGTTTCCTCCAGGTGAAGTTCAGATACTTGTGTACAAACAGTCTCTGGTAAAAGTAGAAGTACTGATTCAGCTTGTTTACTCCAGTAAAGTAATAGATTACAGGCTCTGACATGTAATCAGAGTATCAGAGTGAAAAATCTCCCTCTGAAGGACATTTGTGCTCAAAGCTAACTGAAGCTCACGTCATATTAACAGAATTCAAAGACTATTAAAGTTAAAGGTGGAGATGACTTCCGGTCGAGCGGCCATGCAGGTAGCAGCCTAACTTAACAGCTCCCCCCAGCTAATTTCTAAAGCCCCTGTAACTTGGCCAAAATTTCTTTCGAGTCTAATAAAGTTATAGTAGGGGCACATATTATGCCTAAGATACAACAAAAGAAGTCAACCCTCGGCAAAGAGCCCAGAGAGAGCTCCGCAACCGTCATATCTCCGGTGGACGAGAGCAGAGCTAGCTTGTGCCAGCTCGCTACAGAGGGCCGGTCGGCAGAGGAGGACATGGCGAACTTGGATGTGATTCTTCAAGAACTGAGAGATTTCCGCCGAGAAAACTGAGAGAAATTAGGGAAGACATAAATAAGACAAATATCAGGATTGACAAGGCCGAGGAAAGAATTGCGGAGGCGGAGGAGAGAGTGCAAGGCGTGGAGGTCGCGGTGCTGGAGCTACTAAAGGTGCAGACCCGCCTGGAAATGAAGCTAACGGACCAGGAGGGTCGATCCAGACGGAACAACATCAGGATCCACGGGGTTTGTGAAGGTGCTGAGGAAAACTCACCTTCTGTGATCTCCTTTGTTGAGAAGTTACTGATTGAAAACCTGGATCTTCAGCCCTCCTTGGACCTGCAAATAGAAAGAGCCCACCGGGCACTGGGTCCCCGACCACCGAAAGACGCGCCGCCAAGATCGTTCGTGGTCAAATTTTCGAGTCACCGGATTAAAGAGGACATCGTGAAGACAGCCTGGCAGAAACGAGGTTTTGTTTTTCAGGAAAGAAGAGTAAACTTAGACCATGACTATGCCCCAGAAATTCTTAAAAAACGCAAAGAGTATGCAGAGGCCAAAACGGTGCTGAGGGAGAAAAAAATACGATTCCAGACGCCTTTCCCAGCAAAGCTGAGGGTCTTCTTTCAAGACGAAACCCGAATCTACAACTCGGCGGAGGAGGCAACCAAAGATTTGGCAGCAAGGGGCTTGCCCATAAAGGCGTTCAAGCCCCCGGAGACTTGGGCAGAGAGGATTAAGCGGCTGACCTGGCGCACATCTTCCCGGGGGAACGAGACGGGGGCACCTGCGCAGCGCGCGGGTTACAAGGAGAAGCTGGACGTTTTTAGGAGAAACTAAACGAATTTGACTGAGAAACAGGAACTTCTATGCTCAACTTAGGGACAAGTTTGTGTTGCTGAAAGGCAAGGGGACTGAATAACGTGTTGGTGAGTTCAAACGTTAGAGATAACATTATACTTTGTAAAACAACCGGACCTCTGTTCATCAATAAGGTGTTTATTGACATGTCTTGTGCTCATATCACCTCCTGCCCAGTCTATGTTACCTAGACAGGCTAACTAGTAGTTCTGACAGCCATGTAACGGGGGGCTATAACTACCATGTACCACCGCTTACTTCTCATAGAGGGCCTTCTACCCATAGTGGGAGAGGAAGTCTA
The DNA here is from genome assembly GCF_900880675.1 of Sparus aurata. Lineage (NCBI taxonomy): Eukaryota > Metazoa > Chordata > Actinopteri > Spariformes > Sparidae > Sparus > Sparus aurata. Next base: position 36,318,129 of record NC_044191.1, on the reverse strand, counting down.
TCCCTCTGAGCCGTCAAGTCAACACGGCTCCAACAGGGTCACAAACAGGACCCCAGTTCAGGGAGTCATTTCTGTGTTATTTTTTTCAACACTGTGTTCCACGTTCCAGTGTTGTCATTTAGTTTTTGATTTCTTTACATGTCTGTGTAGCAACAGGGGCAAGGTTACCTTGGTGACAGGAGGAGAGATGACATAAAAAAAAAGTACAATGGCAACAGGCTTGGTTAAGGTATTATCACATAATGTGAATGGCATTCTCAATCCCATTAAGAGGAGTAAAATGTTGAGCAAAATGAAAAGGGAAAAGGTGGGAATTGTTTTCCTTCAGGAAACACACCTCTCTGAGCCAGACCACGCTAAACTCAAGAAAAGGGGGTTTAGTCAAGTCTTCTCAGCCTCATATAAGCTTGGGCCGAGAAGAGGGGTGTCAGTTTTGATAGCAGAGGGACTAAATTTTGAAGCCCAGTTCGAAATTAAAGACAAGGAGGGAAGGTATATTATGGTGGGGGGAAGATTTGAGGGGATTGAAGTCACCTTTTTGAATGTCTATGCACCACCTGGAGCAAACTGGTCATTTTTCAGGACCATTTTTGATTTAATGTTAACTAAAGCTCAGGGCCTAACGATTTGTGGGGGAGATCTAAATGTCAGACTGAACTCCAAAATGGACTCATCTGGGGGCTGCAGTCCCCAAAGCAGCTCACTTAGCAGGAAAATCAACAGTGTTTTGCAGGACACAGGTATAGTTGATGTGTGGAGGGAGCTCCACCCCTCATTAAAAGATTTCACTTATTTTTCCTCACCCCATTCCACATATTCTCGAATTGATTATTTTCTAATGTTCCACAAGGATGTACATATGGTCAAATCATGCAGTATAGGACTTATGGACATATCAGATCATTGCCCAGTTCAGATGGAAATTGAATTAAATTTTAAAAGGAGGGTTTCGTTATGGAGGCTAAACACCTCTATATTGAATGGGAAGATGAAGGATGAGATAAAGGAGGAAATAGGAAATTATTTGATTGAAAACGATAACGGTGAGGTCACTCCTCCTTTCCTGTGGGACGCTTGCAAAGCAGTGCTACGAGGGAAAATTATTGCTAAAACAGCCGCATTGAAAAAAGGAAAAAACAAGGATCTAATTAATCTAGAATTAAAATTGAAAAGGTTGCAAAGGGAACACAAGACAAGTCTGGATCCAAATCTCGCCAAAGAAATGCAGCAGGTTAAAACTCAATTAAACAATATCCAATCAAAAGACTTACTCAAAAACTTGCTGTTTGTGAAACAGAGACATTATGAGGTGGGTAGTAAATCATCAAAATTATTGGCCTATAGGCTAAAGAAGCAGCAAGCTGAGAGGACCATCTATAAGATTAGAGACCCCCAGGACAATGGAATAAAATATGATTTGGACGACATCAGCAGGAGTTTTGAGATGTTTTACAAAAATTTGTACACGCAGCCAAAATTAAACAATGATGATCAAGCCACGTTTATGCTTGGCGGGCTGGACCTCCCAAAGGTGTCTGACACCCAAAATGATGCCCTAAACGCAGCCATTACTAGTGAAGAATTGAATAAGGTAATCTCTGGGCTCAAGACCAACAAAAGCCCGGGACCAGATGGGTACACAGCTGAGTGGTATAAGGTACTCAGAGAACCTTTAACACCTCTGCTGCTGAGGACATTTAATTGGGTGCTGCAGGGGGGGGAGACGCCCCCCTCCTGGCGGGAAGCGGTTGTAACAGTTATCCCCAAGCAGGGAGGAGATGAGCAGGAATGTTCCAATTACAGACCTGTGAGTCTACTAAACCAGGATTATAAGATTTTTGCCTCAATACTAGCTAAAAGACTGGAGCTGATTCTGCCTGAGATCATACACCAAGACCAAACTGGCTTCATAAGGCAACGGCAAACACAAGATAATATCAGACGGAGTTTACACATAATTCATAAGATAAATCAGGAGCAAATTGAAGCAGTCATAATGGGGTTAGATGCAGAAAAAGCTTTTGACTCTGTAAATTGGTCATTTCTATATAAAACCCTGCATAAGTTTCAATTCCATGACAATTTCATACGGACAATCCAGGCGCTTTATAACAAACCGACAGCGAGAATAAAAATAAATGGCTCCCTTTCAGGGTCCTTCGAATTGGCGCGCGGTTGCCGCCAGGGGTGCCCCATCAGTCCCCTTCTGTTTGCGCTCTTTATAGAGCCTCTGGGTCAACTGATTAGGCAGAATGATCAAATACATGGAGTTCCACTGGCGGGTGACCACAGGATAGCGTTGTTCGCGGACGACGTCCTGATCTACTTGACGCGTCCGGCCCATTCTCTTCCTGCTCTGATGAAAACGCTCACAGATTTTGGATCAGTATCAGGCTACAAATTGAACTCTCATAAATCTCAGCTCTTAACTTTTAATTATACAACCAGTCAGCAATTTAGAGATAATTATGCTATTAGGGAGGTTGATAGTATGAAATATCTGGGAGTGTGGCTACCAAAGGACCTAACAAGACTGGCCTCAGAAAATTATGATCCATTGCTTTCTAACATTAGACAAGACCTGGACAGGTGGAATCTGTTGCCCTTCCTGGGACTGATCCAGCGTGTTGAAATAGTTAAAATTAATGTTCTCCCAAGGGTTCTGTATTTATTTCAGTCACTTCCAGTGGAGATCTCGGATAAGAAATTTGCAGAATGGGACAAGTGGATTTCGAGATTCCTGTGGCATGGCAAGAAACCAAGAGTCAGATATAAAACCCTCCAGGTGCCGAGGGACAAAGGGGGCTTGGCCCTCCCTTGTTTAAAAACATATTACCAAGCAGCTCAGATTAAACCCTTAATAAATATATGCAACCCAGATTACTCAGCAATATGGAAGTCGATTGAATGCAAATATCTGACTACGGTTCCCCTGCAGGCTATTATTGGAGATAGCAACTTGAAACACCACCTGGGGGACAAACCCAACCCATGGTTAGATCTTTCACTTGCAACCTGGTTTAAAGTAGCTAAATCCTTTGGGTCCAAGGAGCCTTACTCGCTTATCCGCTGGGTAGCCCACGACACAGATTTTACTCCAAATAGGCTGGATGCAAACTTTAGGTCATGGCAGGAGAGGGGCCTTAACATGTATATCGATTTCTTTGTGAAATTCTCGCTTAAAAGTTTCCAAATGCTGAGGGAACAACATGACTTTGTTAAACAGGATTTCTTTCGATTTTTACAGCTGCGACATCATATTGATAGCATATTTAGTAAAGATGACTTGGGAAAATTAGGATCTGGGAAGGGCATACTAGGAGTTTTTATTTCAGCATACAGAGCCGAGTCGGGTTCCAAAACTATCTCCAAGTTGTACAAGGGCCTTCAAGAACTAAGGGGGGTAAACACATCCTACATCAAGAAAAAATGGGAAAGTGAGGGAAACTTCGTATTAACAACAGAGGAATGGGAAAACTTGCATCAAAAGCAATGGAAATCAACTAACTCACTGTCTTGGAGAGAGTTTAATTGGAAAAATATGATTAGATATTTTATAACACCAGTTCAGCAGTCCAGGCTGAGGCAGGCAGCATGCTGGAGAGGTTGTGGGGCTCAGAAAGCAAATCATTATCATGTGTTTTGGGACTGCATTGGGATTGCCCACTACTGGGAGACAGTCAGAGATAGTATGGAAAAAGTTCTGAAAGTTAAGATTGACTCCTGCTTCCAGGTCTTGTACTTAGGCATGATGCCACAACAGATTCTCGGCTTCTCCAAGGCTTACTTGTTCAGAGTCATGTTGGTCGCCAGTAAAAAAGCCATCACCAAAAAATGGCTAAGCCAAGGTTCACCCACTTTAACTGACTGGTTTAATGTGATGCATGATATTTTTGTAATGGAAAAATTAACATTTTTTTTGAGACTCAAGACAGACACATTTAATAAATGCTGGAAAGGATGGATTGACTTTATTAACCCATATAGAGCGGACTTCACGTAAAAGAGTCATTAGTACTGTAACTCCACCTGGCTCTCCACTACACAGACTCTTTGTTTTTTTGGATTTGTTTTGTGTTGTAATCTGTTAGTTTTTTTTTGTTTGTTTGTTTTTTTTGTCTTGTTTTTTGTCTTTGTCTCCAATGTTTTTTTTTGTTTTAAAAACAAAAATGTACAGTGCAAGAAGCATGTCCTGTTGACTTTTATTTCTTCAATAAAAATAAAATATAAAAAAAAAAAAAAAAAAAGTTAAAGGTGGAATCAGTAGGATTTGTCCCAGCTGTTCCTGAACGCACCACAAAGACAGTTGATTGTTGAGTCTCATTCCCAGGACGTCAAATAGACACATGTTGGGTTGGTAAAGCGCTAGCAGGAAATAGTTATCTATGCAGGCTCCTATGAATTTAAGAAAGGATGGATCTTGTAACCAATATACCTGGAACCTCCATCTCTGAGAATGTTGTGCAAATATGCCTAAGCACATTTCCATTGAGGCAGCTGCATGATCACTAATCACTATGCTGTCATACCGGCAGTTTGTGACATTAATAAGCAGTTCAACAGATATTAGGAAATAATCAATAAGTGACGGGACTGTACAGTGCGAGCATTTTATTCGCATATGCGCCTAAAAATAGATTGTGCGAGTAGAAAAAAATAAATCCATACAAAGTGGATCAAAGTAGAATAAAATTTTCGCGCATCTGTATACAAATCAACAAGTCATAGCCAGTGTTGTGTATAACGGTGTTAGAATAAACGGCGTTACTAACGGCATTACCATTACCGACTATTAAATGTGGCGCGTTACAAACTGAAGCTGATCATTGAAGCTGTTGTCACCGACTCGGCTCTCAGCCACCGGAGCTGCAGAGCTGTTTTATTTTCCTCCGGTGAGGGAGGAGGGAGGGGCGAGACAACCGCATAAGTGATGGTGATTGGCTCTCTAACGTTGAGTGAGAGTTCTTAAGCCAATCAGTGGCAATGTTCAGTTTAAACACAAGCCACACCGCACACAGCAGCCTCGCACACACAAACTAGCAGCAAGCAATGGCGAGTCCGGAGGGAAAGTTAACATTTTCAAAGTGGAAGTACAGACACGACTTTAATCTCCTTTGTCCACGTCCGTTGTAAGAAATGTCACAGTGCTCCTAAGCTAAGCGTACAGCCCTGCGTGAATACGTTTTATAAGTAGAAGAGTGACAGGAATATTCTTTTTTGTTTGGATTTTTTTCCCTCCATACATCGACTAGTCTTAGATCTTTTATGAATTCAGTCAGCTTTTTCCTTGTCTGTACGTGCGAGGTATCAGTTCCAGTAAGTCGATCCATTATTGGGTCTAATGTACAATTAAAGTCCCCCCAAAAAATATAGAGACCTTCTAAGGTGGACACAGTCAACAGTAATTGTTCAAAGACAGATGGCATATCCTCGTTAGGACCATAGATATTAATTAGGTTAACTTTACGTGACATAATATTTCCTTGTGCAATTACATATCTACCAGTTGGATCTTGAATAGTTTGAGTAATTTGGAATGGAACAGACTTGTGTACGAGGATAGCAACACCTCAAGCATAATTATTATAAGAAGAATAAATCACTTGGCCTGGCCATCTTTTTTTCAGACAAGGTATGTCAGAGACCATCAAATGGGTTTCTTGTAAGAAAACAATTTTAGACCTGAGATGTTTCAACCTATTTATAACTTGTTTCAATTTAGTCAATTTTCTAAGCCCCCTAACATTCCAACTAGTGATCTTAATTTCGGAATTATTCACAGACATAGTTTTTTGCCATCGATAACATCTTTTCATATCCTGATGAGGTTATAAATGTTGCTGATTCTGCCAAAACCATACACAAAAATATAACACACACTGGAGGGGAAAAGAAAAAACACAAGAACAACCAGAACAGTGATAACCAAAACGAGAAAAAATCCAATCCCCACCCCTGACATTTCCACTGAAATGCTTCCCACACCCCCTTTAATAAACCAGCTCTGGAGGAAGCTGATCCACTAATGTACCAGAAATAACGTTGGCTTATGAGTTGCACCACAGAAAATAATACAATAAAATAATTTAGCAAAGTGATCCTGATTTTTATCATGTTCCCTTATTTGAATTTCTGATCCCATCTAAAAGTTTGAACCATTTCTTATCTTTTCAGTATAACATTAAGCAACACTATCACAAAGAAACAGTCTTTATTAGTCTCCGTAAATCGTTAATGATACCTGACTCAACTGTTGTTTTTCTTCTTGGTGCGTTCAATGTCCGTCGTAACTTCAGGAACTGTGTATCACGTCCGTATGGTCTGTACAGTCTTTATGGTGGAACCTCTCGGCTTCTTGCGGTGTTGAAAAGAGATGAATTCTTCCATTGTGAAGCACTCTCAATTTACAAGGATTATGTTGAAATCCTTGAAAGTTTCCCATGGCCACAAACTGCTTCACAACTGGGACATTCTCGCCGAATACGGACCGTTTCTGCATACAGATCCTGAGAGAAAGAAAGCTTGCCGACGTCGTGCATGATTTCTCGCCACTAGTGTCCTGGCTAAGCTGCCAGGACACTATTGTATTCATAGTAATACAATTCTTTCTTCCATGGAAGTCATACTTCCCATGGGCGAAAACTCACCAAACTTTACAGAAATGTCCGGCCCCATGCCAGATTTACTTAATTCCAAGGACATGTCAATATTCCTCCTGAGGGGGGCATAATAAGCATTTAAATTTTAAAAACTTTAAAAATACCTACAAAATCAACAGTACATTCTACAGTTTTGAAACTTTCACAAAACTGTAGCCCCAATACTGCTGAAACTTTAGTCCACTTAAAACTCGTTACAAATTATGAAGTCCATCACTCAGTTTTTTTCAAAACCTGTAAAACGTATAAAACCTATCTCCTCCCACAATTTTTGCTCAATTGTCACCAAACTTGCTAGAGAGCATCTTCAGACCGTCCTCCATAAAACTTGTTTCTTGGATTTTTGATTTATCAAAAATTAAGCCTACAGTGCATCAAAATGTTTGACTGTAAACAGTACTGTAAACATATACTATCAAATTCTTGCTAAATACATTTTCAATCTTCCTGGAAAAATTTAGAATATTTTGGAGTCATGGTTGATGAAGTTTGGCGAATATCAGAATTTTATCTCAAAAACAGAATTTTTGAAAACATTTTGAATTCTGCTCTTATGGGAACAACTGGAGTCAATGTAAGACTGGCATTTTTAAACATCAGATTTTCTCTTATGAAGCAAAACACAAGACAGTTGTCCTAATGGTGGCATCACAGCAAGCCTCTAAATTAAATAAAAACAAATAGCTTGGACCGGACCATGTGTGAAAGCTAACAAAATTTTGAATAAAGGTCCAGTCTCATGCCAGATTACCTCAGCTGTAAATCCAAGCCAATAGTCCTGATGGTGGCGCTACAGCAAGCATCTAAAGTTCAAAACATTGAAAGTTCATAACAAATCAACCTGCTACAACTTCACACTTTCATCAAACTGTAGCCCCAATTCTAAAGAATCTTTTGTACATTTAAACCTATTAAAAATTATGAAGTCCATCACTCTGTAAAACTTGTAAAACTCCCACAATTTTTTCCTACAGTGCATGAAAATGTTTGACTGTGAACACTACTGTAAACATATACCAGCAAATTGATAAATAAATCTTCAATGTTCATGAAAAAATTGAACATTTTTTAGAGTCTTGGTAGATGATGTTTGACAAATATCAGAATTTTACCTAAAATTTGAGCATCTTCAGACCGTCCTCCACAAAACTTGTTTCTCTGATTTTTGATTTATCAAAAATTAAGCCTACAGTGCATCAAAACGTTTGACTGTAAACAGTACTGTAAACATATACTATCAAATTCTTGCTAAATACATTTTCAATCTTCCTGAAAAAAAATTGAGAATATTTTGGAGTCATGGTTGATGAAGTTTGGCAAATATCAGAATTTTATCTCAAAAACTGAATTTTTGAGAACATTCTTTGTTTTTGTCTTTGGTCTTTAGTCTTTGGTTCCAGAAGTTGTGAGTTCGAACCTCAAGTGGTCCAAAATGAACATTGTTTTCATCTGTCTTGTCTTCCTATTCTCCTGTTTGTTGCTCAGAATTGCCTAAATTTGCCAAAAAATAGCCCGGACCCGACCCATCGCTGCGCAGCAGCTATCATTGATGATGTTTTTGCTTGAAAAGATTCAAATAAAGTTATTGTTGTTAATGTGGCACAATTAAACATAAAAGGGTGTCGAGTTGGTTCGATCCGATTTAATAAAGCAAAATTACTTTCAGGTTTTTTTTTTTTTAAAGATTTCTTTCCAGGTATAGACACCTTTATTTTTGACAGTGGATAGATTAGAAATGGGAGACAGAGGGGTTGTGACATGCAGCAAAGGACCTCTGGCCAGGATTCAAACCGCGGTCAGCTGCGTATGTGGCATGCGCTCTAACCGTTCGACTACCTGCGCACCTTACTTTCAGTTTTTTGATATAAAAGTAATAATAAACATCTACTTGAGTTTTAAAAGAGCCTTTTCCAAAGAAATTACTCTGAAAATAAAAACTTTTAACAAACTTTATTTAATCTACAACATTTTTATTATTAACTTTGGTCCAGTTTTTCACATTCACAACAGAAACAGAATAATGACGTCATGAAGGTGAAGCAGGTTTTGATTTGTCTCCTGTCAGAGTCCGTTCAGAGCACCGGTGTGGTTCTGGAGAACGTGGCGGACAACATGTCCAGAGATCTGCTGCTCATGCTGGTGGAGAACATCTCGGGTCTGGACGACAGCTGCTTCAGTCTGGAGATCATCTGGGAGAGCTACAGAGCCGCGGTCACCTTCAGCAACGCTGCAGGTCAGAAAACACAGAAACACTGATCCACATGAAGACCTGCTGGTCCAGACCTCCACACCAAGACCAGGTCCCAGATAGACTGGTCGAAAACAAGCAGAGCCATTTTTAAAAATGATGAATGTCAAAACATCCAGCTAGTTTTTAACTTCAGGATTTAAAGGGATATTTCACCCAAAATCTTTTGAAAACTATTTTGTTTAGAGTGTAATTTGTGGTTTTTTGTAATCACAATGATTTGTACTTTTCAATTTCATTCTTACAGTAATAATCTTGAGTTTTATTATTATCATTCTTATTACAGATGTGGAGAAGTTCCTGGCTGTGAGTCAGTCCAGCCAGAAGCTGCAGAAACACGGACTGACCGCCCGACCGCTGGAGGCCGCGGAGAGCGTCCGAGTGGAGAGTCTTCCTCCGACTGCAGTCAAAGGTTCACAGACTGTTTAATCCCTGCTGGTCTGCTGTAATCCCGAGCTCCATCTGAGCCACCTGAAAACTCTTGTTCTACTGTCAGCTGAAACTCAAACACTCACAAACAGCATTTATTATTTCTGATTCCTTTCCAGACATGTTGGAGCTGTACTTTGAGAAGAACTGGGCCTTGCCGGACAGAATCGTCACGATCCCAGACGAGCAGGCTGCCATCGTCACTTTCAAACACCCCAAAGGTTTTTTCATTCTCTTGTCTGCTGATGTTTGACTCTCTGATACCTTTTTATGTAAAACAAAAGTGTAGAAGTCTCGTGAAGCAGGACTCGACTCAGAGACATCTTGTTGACCAAACAATAAGAAATACACTACAGGCCAAAAGTATGTAGACGCCTGAAAATTTTTTTTGATTTCATGTGTTTCTTAATCCCTGAGCTTTAAAGGTTCAGTATGTGAGAACTGGCCACGTGTCAATCACAACAAATTATAGGGGGCCACATATCACCAGAGTAATCGCTAATTGCTGCTAACTGTAGCTGCCGTTAGCTAGTTAGCTCATTTAGCTGTGCAGCTAGCAGCCCATGCGAGGAGCTTGAAGCAGCAGGGGAGTTTTTCTGTCTACACTGCCAGCACAGGAGTTTTGGATTGGAGCTAGCTGGGTAGCATACTAGTTTCTAGATATCCTCTTGACATAGTACATATACGTCATGACATCATAACTAATTTAACTGAATAAGCTAAGAGAGTTTGTGGAAGGTAGCGAGCTAGCCGCTAACACATCTCCCTGCTGTTGATGTGTTTTGGTGGACAGACTCTGGAGGGAGGCCTGAGGGGACGAGGTGGGATTGTTTTGGTTTGATTTGTCAAATTCTATTTTACTAACTTCTTCTGTCAGGCTTTCCTAGAGATTCAGATCCTGGATGCAGAGATTTGCTCCCATTCAGCCAGTACTTGTATTTTTGAGGCTCATCATCATCAAGGTGTTGGATGGGGTTCAGGTCAGGGTCTGAAATATCTTTGCATCCTGTAGCGTTAACAATCATTACTCTGGAACTACTCAGGAGAAACAGACTCCCACCAAAGCGGAAGAACAATGTTATCCACATACTTTTGGCCGTATAGTGTGCCCACTGACCAGGATGACGAGTCTTTAGGAAAAATAACCCAAGTTAGAAATATAGTATAATTTAAAGGCCTTGAACTATAAATAGAAGAACCACTTACCAGAGTTTTCTTTTTTCTTTCATGTGTTTCTGCAGTTGTGGAAAACATTTGCACAAAGCGAGACTACATGATGAGCTCCATCCCTGTCAGAGTGTATCCGTACCACGAGTCGCTGGGCAGCGCCTTGTACGGCAAAGAGCGACCAGCATGGAAGATGCCGGAACCTTTCACAGAGAAAGTTCACCATGTTATCTGGAAGTTCCTCCAGATGAAGAAACTCTTCCAGAACATTAACGATCAGATGCAGCCGTATTTCTGCAGCGTGGACTTGAACAACAACGAGGTGAAACTCAGCCCTCTCCCAGGGTTTCTGAGGCAGAAAGGTCTGAATGCAGAACGGGTGAACAGGTGGATGAGCACCGCCCTGGACGCCTTCCGTCAGCAGATGGCTCACTACACGGAGTTTGAATGTGCTGTGAGCGCAGCTGCGTGGAAAGCTGCAGAGAAAGACGTCCGCTCAGTGGTCAGAGAAGACGCCGTCCTGGTGATGGATGCATCCAGGGACACTCTGACCGTGGCTGGCCGAGCGGACGACATGAAACAACTCAGGGGTCTTGTGGAGGATGTCGTTCGTAAAGCCATAACTCAGATTAAACGGCAAACAGAAGCGGTGTCTGAGGGAATGATTGTGCCCCCTGCAATGTTCTACATCCTGAAGCAGGAAGGGCTGCAGAAAGCTGCACAAGACATTTCCCCTGACATGAGCCTGTCCTACGATGAAGGCTCCCAGGTGATCACCATCACAGGACTCCCTGCAGAGGTTTTCCAGACCAAGTCGTGGATCCTGGAAAAGCAAATGGGTGTGAGTAAAAAGCAGATTGATGTCCCTCCTGGTCTTGTAGACTTTCTGAACACAGTGGATCCTATGGACATGTCACAGGACCTGTTTACATCCCAAGGCATCACTGCCATCTACGGCATCGAGGACAAACGGGTCATGTTGTTGGGCAGTTCTGACAGAGTCCTCGCTGACGCAGAGAGTAAGATGAAGCAAGTGTTGTCCCTGCAGACTCTAGATGTAGAAGACCAGGAAGTTCTGAAACGTCACGACTGGGTGAGCCTGAACCAACAGCTGTTAGACACCTACAACAGCTCAAAGAAGAAAACCGTCACCATCCAGATCCACCCGGAAAGAAGAAACAAAATAACGGTGGCCGGCTTCCTGACCCCAGTCAACGAGATCAGCTCCAGTCTGAGGGAATTCATTGTCAACTACTCCCAAGTTCAAGAAACCATACGCGTCAAGTTCGGTGCTGTTGTTCAGTTTATTGAAAAGAAAAAATCACAAGATTGGAAAAGTATCGCCAAAGCCAATGATGTGAAAGTCCATTTTGATGAAGTGAGGCCAAAAATCCTCCTCGCTGGGGCTCGTGTTCATGTCCAGAAAGCCAAATCCTGTTTTTTGGAGATGACTGGCGCTCTCTCCACCGACATCTTGACCGTGGACAAACCCGGAGCTAAGAAGTACTTCCTGTCTGCTGGAGGCATGGTTCTGTCGACAGTGATGTCAGAGTTGAGCTGTGTGGTGATGCTTCGTCCAGACAACCAACCAGAAGAGGTGGAGGACAGCTATGAGGTAGAAGATGGTTCTTGTTATTGCAAAGTGCGGACCGCCAGTGGAGTTCTGGTTTCAGTCAGCAAGGCAGATATCTGCAGATTTAGCGTTGATGCAGTGGTCAACACAGCTAATGAGGAACTGCAGCACATTGGTGGGCTGGCGTTGGCGCTGCTCAAGGCTGCAGGACCGGAGCTGCAGAAAGTCAGCAATGATTACATCTCCAGAAACAGAAAGCTCCGCCCAGGTGAAGCCGTGGTGACGCGTGCATTTAACCTGCCCTGCAAACACGTCGTACATGCAGTCGGTCCACGCTTCTCTGACTCTGACGAGAAGACGTCAGTGTCACGTTTGAAGCATGCTGTTAAAGAAAGTCTGAGACAGGCAGAGACGGTCAGCTGCTCCACCGTCGCACTGCCAGCCATCAGCTCCGGTGTGTTTGGTTTCCCTGTCGAGCTCTGCGCCGAAACCATCGCTCAGTCAGTGCGGGAGTTCTGCGACAGTCCCGGGGGTCCACAGTCGCTGACTGAGATTCACCTGGTGGACAATAATCACAGCACAGTCAAAGTCCTGGCCACAGCGGTCAACACAGAGTTCAGTGACCTCGAACCTACTCTGACGATACCACAGCCGACAGGAGAAGGAGGCGCTGCGGCTTCAAGGTAACGTGTTTTTGTATCATGACATTCGTGTGTTGATTGTTGTTTCCAGGCTAATTTTCAGCTAACTGGCTCCATCAAAAGACAGAAATCTGCTCACCTCCAGAGCTGCCTGCTTTACAGGCTGTATCTTGTTAGTTAATAAGCCCCGTTAGCTGATCGCCAAACCATCCAAAAGAGTTTGTTTTTTTGGACCAACTGCCATTTCTACAGCCACGTTAGCTCGTATGCTAGTCACCAATCACTGCAGCTGCTTTTAGGAGTCAGTAGAGTAAAGAGAGAGGAGTGTTCTCACAAATCCTGTTGTTCATTATCCCAGCAGACATCAACACGGTCAGGGTCAGAACCAGGTGCCCAGGGACCGAGGGTTTGCTGAAAGAGGAGGACAACGAGGAGAAGGAGCTCGGGGGGGTGGTTGGGAAGGTGACCATGGAGATCAGAACCTCAGGGGACCCGTCAGGCCTGGAGGGTAACTCTTCTTCCTCTTCTCTTTCTTATTATTTCTTTTCCTTCGTTGGTTTCTTATTCACATTATTGGAGTCTGAGATTTCTCCTTTCCTGAGTAATAAAAACATTAAACACTGTGTACGTCACACTGATGATCGTTCTTCCTGTTCTGTGATTGGCTGCAGGCCGAGGAGGGCGGAGCAGACCACAGCGGAGGGTCTGAAGATTGTCCTCTGGAGGGGAAACATTCAGGACCAGACTGTGAGTACACTCCTGCGATGCAACTAAAACCTTCACACACTTTATCTTCATGTGAATAAGTTGTACGTTGTTTTAACTGATGTTTATATAAATAATAAATGAAGTAACTGGTGGTCTCAGTTGGAGTCCTGATCTTATACGATGCTGTGATGTTGGTCCACAGACTGACGTCATCGTCAACACCATCTCAGACACCATGAATCTGAACCAGGGAGCTGTTTCCAAAGCCATCCTGCTGGCAGCTGGGCCCAGCCTGCAGCAGGCTGTGAACTCTGAGGCCGGCGTGGCCAAGCTGCCATCCGGTAAAGTCGTGGTCACCGACGGCTACAACCTCATGTGTCGGAAGGTGTTTCATGCTGTTTGCCCTTTCTGGGACGACGGAGCCGGCCAGGCAGAGGCGGTGAGTGAGTCTATTGAAAGTCTGGGAGCAAAATTAACTGCGTAACTTCAAACGTACGAGTATCCAGTGAAAATGTTAGTTTTCAGCATCAAAAACTCACCAGCTTGTTAACTCTCACTTGTTCTGTCAGGATCTAACATCCATCATCAGAACTTGTCTGGACGAGGCTGAGAAGAGAAAGATGGCGTCACTTTCCTTTCCGGCCATCGGAACAGGAAACCTGAGCTTCCCCAGAGACGTGGTGTCCAGAGTCCTGCTGCAGGAGATCCACTCGTACAGCCGCAGCAGAACTCCTCGCCATCTGAGGGAGGTGGCCATCGTGGTTCACCCCAGCGACGGCCAGACTGTGGAGGTGAGTGTTCGGTTTGTTGATGAGAGCTGAGGTTCGTCTGACAGGTACAACATTAACCTGAAGCTGTCAGCGGGGTGTCTCAGTGTGAGGAATGAAGGGAACAGGTTTCACAAGAGAGACGTGTGAAATAACAAACCTCTGTTTCTGTTGCATCCAATTATTCACAACGAAACAAACCGAGTCTGATGCAGCTGCAGGAGTGTGATGAGTCACAGTCTGAAAACTCACCTGTACAAAACTTAACATGCCAACGTCTCGTTTGTCAGCGTTTCACCAGAGACTTCAGCAGTCAGACGGGTCCGAGAGTCCAACGAGAAGAACCAGAATTTAATGTGTCACCAGTCGTGCAGTCGGTCAGACAGCCACAGCAGAACTCAGGTGAGACGCCTCCAGAACCTTTTTATCTAAACCTTTATGTCTTCATGGACCAAAACAGATTTGTAAGGATCAAGTGTGTGTGTGTCTGTGTGTCTGTGTGTGTGTGACAGCCTCCTTCGGCCAGGGGTCGTCCCCGACCCTCGGTGCGTATCAGATGCAGATGGGTCAGCTCACCCTCGAGGTGTCGTCTGGTGACATCACCAAGGAGGACTGTGATGTCATCATCAACTCCTCCAATGAGGACTTCACCCTTAAAACAGGTGAGTGAGCCTCCTGGAAGTCAAACTCTGGGTTTCTTCTTCAGTCTGTGGAGAAGAAGTGAATGTCAGAATAGAAAAAGTTTACTGAAGAAAGTTTTAGAACATTTAGTTAAAAACACCTGTGGAGGAGGAGCTCTCCTGCCACGGCTGCGGTTTGATCGTTAACCTCCTGATTTCACCGTAAAAGTCTCAGTTTTTTGTGCAGGATACCTGTTTTTGTACCTGGCAACCCAAATCAGAGTTAGAGTTGATCATCCCTGGCTGCCCGACGTTTGTCATTCGTCCTTGTGAATGAAACTGGTGCCAAAACAATAACTATTCTTCCAAATGTGACTAAACTGTGTGAGACATGATTGATCGCTGTCTCTCGCCTCACTTGTGCAGGACTTCCTGTTTCTTTGTGACGCCCATCTGTTGTCTGAAAACACTAATGATTCTTCACAAACAGAGTCACTGCTGTTTGTGACTTGATGTGTTTAAAGCTGCAGCAGAATTCACTTAAAGATCTTTGATGTGTTGAAACGTGACACGTTGACCTTTAGTCACTGTTTAGTCGTATTTACAGTTTCACTGTTTTAAACTGAAGACTGCTGTGACATGTTTAATGTAATGCAGTGACTTAATGCATTTTAATGTTTCAGGAAATTTTAGTGAGAATAGAAAGTAACGGACTGAAGCACACAGACAAGAGTTTTATAGTGTTGTAAATGTCGTTGACAGGTAACTCAGAGATGGAAACACAAGCTTTGGCTTCCAGTGTGATTTCTCTTCTGACTTGCAGCAGCGTCTTGAATTGAACCTGTTCTCCTTCTTTTGTTGTTTCTCAGGAGTGTCGAAGGCGATCTTAGACAGCGCCGGGTCAGCGGTTCAGCTGGAGTGCTCACAGATCGGTACGTAGCTGCAATCTATTCATCTACACTCAGCTCCGTCCAGGCTTTCCTTTGTACAACCACAGTGTGAGAGGAGGTAATGAATGAAAGTGAACTTGCGTCTGTATCACTGTGTTGTTGCTTCCTGTCTGCAGTGAACTCTCTGGGTTACCAGCCTCGTCCGATGATCCTGACGTCGGGCGGCCAGCTGCCGAGCAGAAACATCATCCACATTGTCGGCCAGAGCAATCCTACAAAGATCAAGGACATGGTTTACTCGGTGCTGAAGGTCTGCGAGGAGAACAGGTTCAGCTCCGTGTCCTTCCCGGCTCTGGGAACAGGTCGGTGGAGACACAAACTGTCAGACAGATTTCTTGTTCATCTTGAGTCTGTAATTTCTCTGACATTTCCTCCTTCCACCTGCTCGTTTCATGTCACTGAATCATTGTGCAGCCATGTTGTTTGATTTACAGTCTGACTTTAAGTTCTTGGACTTCATTCGTTCATCTTGCTGCACCGAGCACATTCACGCTGATCAGAGGATGAAAGATACTGTGTTTTACTGAAGTAACAGTCGTGTTCCCACGGTGTAGAAATACTCACTGACTGATTCATTTTATGATTGTGTCGGATGGAACGGGTTTACAAGACGATGTTATCAGAGAAGAGAACAAAATGACCAGAATCCAGAGCAGCCATGTAAAAAGAAATACAAATCCTCCTGACGTTTTTCCATCTTTAGAAACAAAAGAAGTCGACTGAAATGATCATTCAAATGAAACAAACATTCAATTACTCTGTGAGCTCCAGATGAAGGATTCCTGTTCTCAGTTTGTTTTCAGCCCAAAGAAAAAACCTTCACATGAAACCAAACAATTACACAATTTAATCATCTCACCTTTAAGTTTATTGAAACCATAAATCCAGCCCAGATCACCAGAGCAGCCGAAGAGAGGGCGAACGTATGAATGCCTACGCCGCAAAATCCACTGGTTGCATCTACGTTGCAGAACGATTCTGCTGTGGTTTTCCTGCACAGAATCACACAAAGTGTTCCTAACGGAAGGATTATTAGTGTGTTTTATTATGAAAATAAACCGGATGTTACTTCGTAAAAGTCCTGCTTTGATAATTTTACTTTATTTAAAGTAGAAAATCATTAGTAATAAAGTAACAAGAGTATAATATTTAGCTCTGAAATGTAGTTAAGACAACATAAACATTTAAATACTCAGGTTAAAGTACCTTAAAAGTGTACTTGTACTTATTTAGAAATAGTCAGCTCAGAATCTCTGATCACCACTTCACTATAAAACTGTTTTCTCTCAATGAGACGGAAACAGAGACGAGTTTAAACCTCAGTGAACTGTTTCATATCGGGGCTGTAATGAACGCTGCAGCCTGCAGGAGGCGCCAGCAGGTTTCACAGACTTCATCCATCATCTTCATCTTCACCTTGTCTGCCCGTCAGGTCAGGGAGGAGTCAACCCGTCGGCGGTGGCGGACGCCATGGTGGGAGCAGTGGTGGACTTCGTGAGGAAGAAACACGCGAAGTTCGTTCGCAGCGTGAAGATCCTGATCTTCCAGACGGTCATGGTGACGGAGTTCCACAAGAGCATGAAGAAGAGAGAGGGGGAGGAGGTGGAGGGGAAGAGCGTCTTCACCTGGCTCAAAGGTATTTAATGACTTTACTGCTGATCTTTTGTCATTTCTTCCTGTTTTATTGAACATATTCACACGGCGGCCATTTTACTCTGACATCATGCTGGGATGAGTCTTACAAACCAGCACAGTCACCAGCTGATCAATCAGGAAGTGCTGAAATGAAAGGATTATATATTATTCGATCAATATTATTGATATTATTTGATCAAGATTGATCGAAGGAGTCGTCATCAGATGTCACATTCACTGATGAAGCCTATCGCTTTCTGCTCCACACTTGAAGCAGCTGCTGACTATAGCTCAGAGTCACAGTGTGTTCATAGTCTGTCAGTAAAGATGAAATGTTTTAGTGTGTGTGTGTCCGTCTCATACAACTCATGATATGTTCGATGTCGTTCCAGACAAATTCACTTCTATACTACCTGCACGTGGCGAGGAGAGGCTGAACACCGAGGCCCTGGTGCTGGAGAGGGAGGAGTTTGAGCCCACAGTGTTTCAGCTGTGTGCCGACAACGACGAGGTCATTCACGTTTATTTACGTTTATTCACGTTTATTTACATTTATTCATGTTTATTTATGTTTGATCACGTTTATTTATGTTTATTCGCATTTATTTAAGTTTATTTGCGTTTATTCATGTTTATTCACGTTAATTCACGTTTATTTATGTTTATTCGCATTTATTTATGTTTATTTATGTTTATTCATGTTTATTTATGTTTTTTCATGTGTATTTAAGTTTAATCACGTTTATGTACATTTATGCGCATTTATTTATGTTTATTTGCGTTTATTTAAGTTTTTCATGTATATTTACGTTTATTTACGTTTATTCATGTTTATTTATGGGTATTTACGTTTATTTACGTTCATTTACGTTTATTCACGTTTATTTATGTTTTTCATGTTTTATCATGTTCAATCATGTTTATTTGGTTTATTCGCATTTATTTATGTTTATTTGCGTTTACTTACGTTTATTCACATTAATTCACGTTTATGTTTTTCATGTGTATTTACGTTTAATCAAGTTTATTTACGTTTATTCGCATTTATTTGTTTATTTGCGTTTATTTACGTTTATACATGGTTATTCACCTTTTTTTTTATGTATATTTACGTTTAATCACGTTTATTTACGTTTATTCGCATTTATTTACGTTTATTCATGTTTACTTGTGTTTATTTACATGTATTTGGATTTAATTACATTTATTCACGTTAATTTACGTTTATTTAAGATTTTTCATGTTTATTCACGTTCATTAGGGCTCAACCCTGAAGTGTTGTGTTGGTTGTTAGTTGTTTCTGTGTTGGTTTAAAATGATTTATCTCGTGTCACGGCTCAAATTGCCTTGCCAAAATGGTGGCGCTATCACATATAAACATTTTTGAAAGGCCACAGTCCATCACAGTATTTCCAATCAGTCAAAAAACATGGCTGCTGTCAGTCCAGACGCTCTCACAAAGGGCACAGCTTAGAATGAACTGGCGATGACCTCAATAATCGTCAGTTCATTCATCATATAACTCAGTAGATATCTTCAGGCTGAGTTTGGGAAAAGGTCTGCCAAAGCATTTTCAGTCTCAACCATAGGGGGCGCCACAAATACCAAAATGTGAACCTCAAAATCTGGTGGACAGAATTTTATAATTTTCACAGTACCCGACCCCAGAAACAGAAAACCTTACTAGAATTTGTGGACATTAATTTTCAAATAATGAAATGACCCGGAGGCTCAGCTCCTCATGAGCAGCTGCTCAAGCTAAAACACTGAATCTGACTTTGAAACAGCAAACCTCACAGGACCAGGTTCACAGCTAGAACGTGTCTGTTACTGAACTCCTGATTGTTACCTCACCACTGCAGGCTGTGAGTCAAGCTAAGAGAAGGATCAAGGATCTGATTGTGGCCGAGCAGGCGAAGAGAACCATCACAGACTCCTTCATCAGTCACCTGTCGAGGGCGGACATGGACCAGCTGAGCGCCCTGCAGAGGAAACTGACCGTTAGCATCCATCTGGAGGCGGGGCAGGGCGACCAGGAGCCCAAAATCCACCTGGAGGGTCTGAACAGAGACGTGTTCACCGCCGAGTCTGAAGTCAGGTCAGCAGAGTGACTTCTATAAGTCAGCAGAGCTTCAGTCCAGAGGGACAAGTGTTAACATAAATGTGTTTGTTGCCGACCATCAGGGACATCATCAAAAAGGTGGAGAGGTCGGAGAACCAGAGGAAACAAGCCTTTCTGGTGAGTGGACTGGTGGAATGGAACCATCAGCAGCTTGACGGCACGATGGCGCCCTTCGATATTTACACCAACCTCCAGCTGGAGGAGGCTCTGGGGAGGAAACAGAGTGTGAAGATAAAGATCAACAACGAGCCGTACATCGCTGATGTGAGGTTAAAGAACGCAGTGTCAGCAAACGGCCGTAAACAGGTGGAGCTACTGAGAAAAGACTTGAAAGGTGAGTTTGTGTAGTTCATCTGTGGCAAGCTTACAAAAATAACATGCTTTTATGTCGTATCACAAGATTTGAACGAGTATTTAAGAGACTGAATCTTTCTTTTGGTGGCAGATAATCGATGGAGGCACATAGAAAATGATACAAACCTTAAAGTGAACATTGAGCTGAAAAGGAACGACAGACTTTTGCTTCTGAATATTACATGTTTCCTGTTAACAAAATGCTCACTTGTTGTTGTAGCCAACATGTTAGTCCTGAATAAGAGTTCGGCCCCCACCGTAGAGTAGTTACATGTCAGGTCCATGACTCTGAGTGAGGACATAACGCAGCATCTGAGCCTGAATACAGCAGCTAGGTGGTTTTCTTAGCTTATGACAGCCCAGGCTTCACGTTAGTCAGCTAATAGCGTCACTAATGTTAGCATCATGACTACACAGGTAGGTGGTAACCGTCTAACAGCAGCTACATCCTGTGATTAAGAATCTGTCCTGTTCTAACAAATGACTCAACAAGTTTTTGCAACACTTTACCCTTGAATACAAAGACAGAGCAACCGATGAAAAAAGCTCCAGGTTGTTCAAACTGTCTCACCTTGAAACAAACTGTCTCACTGCTCCAGCTGCAGACGACGCTGCGCTGCCTCCCAACTGGGACGACATGAAGGGCGACCGCCTCAAGCTGTTCCCTCTGGCTGCGGGATCCAAAGAATACAACGATGTGGAGAAAGAACTTCGGAGGACCGGCCTCGGGGTTAACATCATCCAAGTAGGTATTTAGTAAAGTAGTCGCACACAGCGGTCAGATGAGATGATGATTCATGAGTCCCACAGCTCGGAAATTATATTGAATTATAACATGACAATAACAATGACCGTTAAAAAGTGAAACTTGCTGTACGGTTGAATATTGAGTAGTGTTGTAACTGTGTCGGCAGATTGAACGGGTCCAGAACATCTCTTTGTGGAGGAGCTACCAGCAGGTGAAGACGGACCTGGAGGTGAAGAATAAACACAAGAACAACGAAAGGCAACTCTTCCACGGCACCGGCCCAAAGTCCATCGATCTCATCAACAAACAGGGCTTCAACCGCAGCTACGCAGGACAGCATGGTAACCACCCAGTGATGAATTATATATTTAACTCCCTTCAGTCAAATCACAAACAAGGCGCTCTTTTTTTACTGGCATTTATTGCATCTTCATGCCATAAGAACTAAGTGAAATAAACTAATCATAAAATTAGTCCATATAGTACAGAGCTTTCTCATTGAGAATAACAATTAAATACATATTACAGACACATAAATATAGTTTGCATGTTCAACTAAATTCACAGATAATTTAATTGAATCAACAATAAACATCGTCACAGTACTATCACGTGAACTCGAGCACTTAGTCGGCTTGTTAACAAACATAACGTAAACAATAAATGCACTTATTTACCTCATTGGCCGCGTTAACTCAAAGGGGTTATAAGTCTTCTCATCATCCAAATGTTTACGATCAGCACACAACAACAAAACCTTGATTCTGGAAATCGTCTCTCCCATCCTTCCTCAACCTGCCAGGTGCTTTACCCATCATGGCGGCGCACGTGTAGCAAAAAAGAGAGAACCGGCTGCAACACACCCTGAACATTGGTTCCACTTTGAATACATTACAAATCCCATGTCTATATTCTTGCTACACAACACAAAATATTCCCTTTATTAAACACAGAAACTATTCTTGGATTAAATCAAATAATTTAATAAATTTAAAGTGGATAACTGCATGGTGGCAGCTACAATATATTTAAGCTAAAATATGAGTCAGCTGGTCTGAGGTATATTATAAGGTGGATATCTTCATGTAGGTTTACTGCCACACAGCAACCAGCAGCAGCTCACTGCACCTCAGACAGAACCTACCTGTGTCACTGATTAACGTTTGATCAGAGGGATGTCTGATCATCTGTCTGAACGCAGCCTGACTGTTTGTTGTTTCCTGCAGCTGCGGTGTACGGCAACGGCTCTTACTTTGTTGTGGACCCTGCATACTCCGCTCGGAGCTACGCCAAGCCTGACGCCAGGGGGCAGAAGCGCATGTACCTGGCCAGGGTCCTGGTTGGAGACTACGCCCAGGGAAGAAGTGGCATGATCGTCCCTCCCGCCAGGAACACTGGGAATGCCCTCGATCGGTACGACAGCGTTGTTGATAACACGGCTAGTCCGACCGTGTTCATCGTCTTCAGTGACACACAGGCGTACCCAGAATACCTGATCACCTTTACATGAGATCCTTTTATAACTCTTTTGATCTGAAAAAAAAGTCCCTCTATTATGTGTGTTTAAGTTTTAATCAGTCTACAGAAATATTATGAACATGTATCACGGCTGGGACACACGATGGTGAGGACTCAAAAGCACGACTGAGACAGAGTAGGCAAGGTACCAAAGTTTACTGGAGTCAGGGTTCGGTACAGGGAGTAGTCAGAGGCGAAGTCGAGGAAGCTCACGGGAAGGTCAAACCAGGAAAGCTAGAAAACGCTTGGGATCAGAAAAGGCTGGAACGCTAAGTAGAAAGACAAAAGACAAACTGGCAACGGACAGGGGGAACACAGGGACTGTAAATACACTCACAGGGTAACCAGGTGAAAGTAATCAGGGCGGGGGAGGACAATCAGGGAGGAGGGCGAAACCACACAAGTAGAGAGAGGGGACCTGAGGGGTGTACTGCGAAGCCAGTTTAGTGGGTTAGCGAGGTATGTTGAGTCTAAAGCCAGGCTTTCCTGTACTACGAAGGTGGCTCTCTTTTAACCCGGCTAGATCACCATGGTAACTTATGCTTAGCTCATAACCTGGTCCCGACCAGGTTATGTTCAGAGTTTCAGCTTAAAATCGGCTATAAAAGCGCCGCTGTTTCACTGTGTAACTTATTCGGAGATGGCGTCACCATTCATTGAGAACCCGGTGGACCTGGGAGCAAGAATAATTCGGGCAGCACTACGACGTGAGCGGCTTCTTCGAGATCGCGCTGATCCGCAGGCATTTCCTGATGAAATTCTCTATGAGCGATATAGATTTTCAGCCGAGGGAATACGGAACATTTGCTCACTTATTGAGCCGAGTCTCAGGAATGCCACTGGAAGAAGCTGTGCGCTCACTGTCGGGCAAACTGTTTGTGTAGCCCTTCGTCTTTTTTGCCACGGGAACCTACTTGCATTCAGTTGGTGATGCAGAAAATCTGAGCAAGAACACACACTGACAAAATGATGGGGCAGCTTGACTACATACCACTTTGAATGATGTTTTTATATTTGGCTCTAACTTGCTGCCATGTCCGACTGCTGCTTCCACATCTTAATAAAATGCAATATGAAATATTAATTAGGCCAACCTAGTATTTATTTGTCACAGATAATGAGTAAAGTTAATTATTTCTTTGATGTGGCCATGAATAAACTGATGAACTGATCAATGTTTCACCCGTTGTAGGGCAGTGTACACCCAAACACAAATCTTACAGGCTGGAGCTATTTTCACTGTCAGAAAGCTCTTTATTGTCATTGTACAGGGACAGTAGCTACATTTGCTTGTTCATCCCGACACAGTATTACGAAAAAAAACACTGATCATTTATAGCCTACGCACACTCAGCCTCGCTTTCAATAAAACACACGCGCATTCTATAACTGAGATCAGTAAAATGTGAAAACAATATAGACATCATTCAAAAATGAAAAAAGATAGTTGTTGCTTCAGTTTATTTATATTTTAAATTAATGAGGGTTAATATGTAAAAGTTGCACAATATTGAGCTTTCAGAAATTAAAACACTATGGGCTTAATATAATATTGATCATAATATTAATCATTGTTAACTTACGCATTTACACGGTCAGCAGTTTTCTGCCAGCAGCCCTCCCTCGCTCTGTTGGCGGCGACAGTGTTACTTTTTGCCGTGATGGTTTCTTTGAATTCTTCATAGTCCTGCATAATAAGAATCTGCTCATCTTGAGTAAAATATGTGGCCCGGGATCGATCCATTTTCACACGGAAGTAGAATAATATGACGTCAAACGCCCCCTTTTACATGTACGCGCGCAAAGCACAAAGCAGAGAACCGGACTTGACAAAGTAAGTTGATAACCACCGTCGCAGTACCGTTTAACTCTGTTTGGGGACTTGGGGCTTTGTTGAGCTGCAGCATGAGCACAAAGCCTGGCTATGTTGAGCCCCCTTCGCAGTACAGGCCTCTGAAACGAGAGGAGAGGTAAATAAACAATACAAGACAGGGAGAAACGCTAACATGGGACGGTCGTAACAACATGTCTTTCAGATTTTTGGGCAGTTTCTTGATTTGTTTTTCAGACATTTGAAGCCTTGAATGTTTTTTGAGTTCAAGATTTAATTCAGACAAAAAATGTTCTACTGAAAAAAATCACAAGATTAAAATCGTGAGTCATCATTTACCTTCAGCTGTCAATTATCACACTATTTTTGTTTTGCTCTGGAATAAAGTCTGATTACTGTTTATTAAAGAGACACTAAAACAATGTGTGACGGTGTTGTGTTGGATGTTTTTCAAATTGTCAACAACATTTTTACAGTTTACTGAATCATCAGTGTGAAACATCATGTGTTAGATTCTGACCCAGTTCAGACCGGATCAGTACTTTCTCTGTCTGTTCACTACCAGACAGAGTATTTATCAAAGTAGGAAAACCGGAAGTGGGTGATGCTAACTTTAGTTGTTGTTTTTGTTTTTTAACGCATAAACAAATCTATATACATTTATACAATACACAGACAATAATCAGCCAACACAACAAACAAAACAAAAAAAATACATATATACAAATACATAGATAGGGGTATTAGCAAATCATATAGTTGCTTCTAATAATTTATAATATTCCAGGGTTCTTATAGCTTTTCTGTCCTTCATGTTTTTTAGTAGCTGCATGTAATATCTGGTTTCTATTTGAAATTCATAAAAATTTGTTTTTTTGGATGACCATTTGCATTTATGCATGTAATATTTTCCTTGTAAAATAAAAAAACTCAACAAAAACAGTTCCTTTCCCTTAAGTTTTTTTTCATCATAAGTGTTTTTTTTTGTGATCAAATTTTTATTTTATTTTAAAGAAAGAAAAGCATAAGTAGGTACTTGCACGTTACAAGAATAGATCATAAAAATATATTGCATACCTACACAGATGCTTAAATACATATGCAAACAACTAAAATAATACTTAAAAAATAAATAAAAAAAAAAAAAAAGGGGAAAAAGGGAAAAATACATAAATAAATAAACAAATGCACAATGAAATCAGAGCCGAAATCATAACCCCAAATATGACCCACCCATTCCCTGGATCCAGGACTCCAAACCTCAGTCACATGTTGCACCCGAAACCCACGGAGGGTAGTAAGAAGTGAATGCCAAGCCTTTATTGCCGACTCCTTAGCTCCGTGAACTCTGGCAATCGACAACTCCAGATAAACAATGTCCAAATATGTCAAAACCCATGCTCGGAAAGAAAGTGAGTGTGGAGGTTTCCGACGTGTAGCAACTAGTTTTTTCGCAGCTGTTAGTCCAGCCAACAGTGCTCTTCTCTTGTCCAGTGTCAAACCCAGCTCTGTCAAATCATTCAAAATTAGTGTAGCAGGCAAGCAGGGCAACCTGATCTTAAACAGCTTTGAAAGGTTAAAGGCAACCATCTTCCAAAATTCAGCCACTGGGGAACACTCCCAGTACATATGAAAAAAACTGCCAATCACTTTGGAAGAACATAAAGTACATGTTGGATCATTAATAACCTTCATCAAATGAAGCTTCCTAGGAGTTAAATATACCCTATGTACAAAATTGTAATGTATTTGCTGATGATCAGGATTTCTGGATGCTAAGCTCACATTAGCCCAGACTTTATCCCAGTCAAATGTGGGTTTCAGATCTGGAACATCTCTCCTCCACACCGCGTCTAATGCCAGGGGTCTGTAAGAATGCTGTAACAAGAACCAGTAGAGTCTCGAAACAAAACCACTTGTGCTTCTAGCTGAGTGGAACAATTTGTGAAGTGAGTGTGGCCTAAGAGGGCCCTTTAAAGGAACACCATTGCTTTTTAGGGCCGTTCTCAGCTGCAAGTAAAAGAAAAAGGAAGTACATGGTACACCCTACTTAATACATATGTTCTGAAAAGTAAGTAGTCCCCCCTCTCCGAAAATGTCACCAAGTGTACAAATGTTTTTTCTTTCCCAGTCAGGAAAACAAATAGGACGCCTGCCAATCAGCAACTTATCATTATTAAATATTGGAGAGTATGGGCCCCATCCAGGAGAGCAACCAGTTAATTTCTCCACCCTCCTCCATATAAATAGCAAATATGAAATTATAGGACCAAACCTCAAGCGGCACTGGCGAGCTGAAATGTTATAATGCAGGATATTAGCAAAAGAATATGGGGCCAATTTCTGCTCCTCCAGAGCTCGCCATGACACCCGTGCATCAGGTCGAAACCAAGTTAATAGGGGCCTCAGTGTAAAGGCCCACTTATAAAATTTGAAGTTCGGGAGAGACAGGCCACCGGCCTGCCTCTCCCGCTGCATTGTGGTGAGCTTAATGCGAGGTCGTCTACCACGCCAAAGAAATTTTGTTATTGCTGATTGCAATTTACTCCAATATTGAGAGGGCGGGGGAAGGGGGAGCATTGAACTCACAAAATTGATTCTGGGCAGAATATTCATTTTAATTATAGCCACCCTACCACGAAGTGAATTTGGGAGGCCAGACCACCTGTCGAGGTCCGCCACAACTTTGTTAAGCGTATTACAAAAATTGTTTTTAGTTAGTGTGTGTATTGAGGGATAAATATCTATCCCCAGATAAATAAAGTTCTTAGTAACTGGGATAGATGCAGGGATGGGAGCATTACACATGGCCTGATTTAAAGGTAGCAAAGTGGATTTTTGCCAATTTATTTTAAAACCGGAGAGGCTGCCATAATGTTCAAAGATTGACAAAACATGTGGGATACATTGCACTGGGTTGTTTAAATATAATAAAACGTCATCAGCATATAGTGAAATGTGATGATGAGTTCCGTTAATAGAAATTGGAGAAATAGTAGGCGAGTTGCGGATAGCTTGTGCTAGCGGTTCGAGAGAAAGAGCAAATAACAGAGGGCTGAGAGGACAGCCCTGTCTCGAACCTCTCGAAACAGGGAAGGGAGGAGAGCTAGTTTTGCCTGTGAGCACTACGGCTGTTGGATTTTTATACAGTACTTTGATCATGTTAATGAACGGCATGCTAAACCCCATAAACTCAAGCACTGACCATAAAAAAGGCCACTCCAGGCGGTCAAATGCCTTCATCGCGTCTAGTGAAAGGACAGCAGCAGGGGTACTTAAGCCTTGAGTGCCATCTATAACGTGTAATAATCTTCTAACATTATCTGTGGCCAGTCTAGATTTTATAAACCCCGTCTGGTCACTGTGAACCAACTCTGTCATATGGCCTTGAAGCCGCTGGGCTAATACTTTCGCGTAGATCTTTAGGTCTGCGTTTAATAGTGAAAGTGGCCTGTAGCTGGAGCACTCTACCGGGTCCTTTCCTTTTTTAAGGAGTAGTGAGATTAGTGCCGAATTGACATCCCTAGAAAATGAACTCTCCTTGATTGAGTATTGAATCATAAGTGTTTTTTAATGCCTGTCAAAGATACAGACATATTTTCCAGTTCCTTCCAAAACAAATAAGTATAACAACATAAAAAAAAAAAGATGACAAATATTTTTCTCCTCCTGTTCACAGAACGTACAGTTGACATTAACATCTTTATATCTGGAGATGGCCTGATTGACAGGATAAACTGAATGTATGATCTTAAAAGAAACTTCCTTTATCTTGTTTGTGACTCAGTATCTGCTACTTGAAGTCCACACTGAGTTCCAGTTTATACCTATACATTTTGAGTTCCAGAGTAGTTTAGCTGATGGAGTTGTAATTTCTTGGCAAAATTTCCTTATATGTCTATTGGTGCATTTTTGTCTCTTAAATTTATACCATCTAACATTAAATTAGGCTCAAAGTGTACATTTAGCTGTGGTCTACTATCTCCTTGCAATAACAACAACAGTTCCGCAGGTATAGCGTCAAATATTATGGCAAATTCTTTAGGTGTAATAGGAATTGCATATTTTTTTTAAAACTCAGTGTAGTTGTACAAATGTCCATTTTCATTCAATAACTGTGTCACAAACAAGATATTTTGGTCAAACTATGTCTTGACAAACAAAGATTCGAATATTTTGATTATTCCAGATCAAACACTTGTGGTGAAAAATTGTGTTTGTAGACTAACATCCAAGCAAGTAAGGCTTGCTTGTGAAAACTTGCCAGATCGACAGGAAGTTTATCAACACTGTAATAACAGTTTAAAAGAAATTCAATCCCCCCGATTTTCTTGAAAATAAGTTCTGGTATAATATTCCATAATTTACTTTTCCCCTGCAAATATCTCTTCAACCAGTTTATTTTAAAAATTGTGTTAGATGTATTAAAGTCCAATGCATTTAAACCCCCTTGACAGTATAAGTTGCACAGCACTGTTCGTTTTAATTGGTGGGGCTTATTTTTCCATATAAAGTTGAAGATTTCCATGTCAATCTGTTTGATGCTAACTTTGGTTAGCCTACAAAAACACGTAATTTACACGTCATCGCTACGCTGCTCTGTACACTGTGCTGACAGCTGTTCACCAGCTCTTTAGCATGCCCTTTGGTGTACTGTTCAAGAAAGTGGAGTCTGTCACAGTTGTTGTTGGTGTTTCGCTCAACTCCATTTCCAAAAGCTTTAATAAACGAATGGTATTTGAGTGGGTTACCATCAAAAATGGGAATTTCCCTTTTTGGGAGTGCTGAGAGGCATTGTTGTTGTATTAGGAGTGTTGTAATTTCATTTTGTTTTCTCATTATGTCCAGCACACTTGTCATTTTGTGATGCGTCAGTTTGTGTAACATTGGTCACAGGATCTTCAGGAGCCATTAGATAATGTTGGAGCATGTAAGAAGGACCTGGGAGATGTTCTATGTCAGGTAAGTGAGTGACTTTAGGCTTCACAGCTGTCTGTGTGGTTTCAGTTGCATTGGGTTTTAGTTTAACTGGCAGTGATGGGACAAATGCAGTGGCATTGACATTAAGTTGTTGTTTTGAGCGTGTCCTTTCATAGTATGAGTTCATCCCATCTGAAACCCTTGACCTTGATTTACTGCCAACACTGCTTTGTGATTTTATAACACTTAGTTTTGCCATTTCCTCAGTGATTTCATTCTCCAGTAAAAGCTGTTCTCTTCTTTTGCGTAACTTTAACTCCTCTTCATCCAGTGCATGTTTTTTCATTAATGCCTTTTGTTTTGCTGCCAAAATTGCAAGATTTGTTTCCATTTTTAAGCGAGCAGATGAGCGTGAGGCTGAGGATGAGGAATGATGTGAGCGTGATCTCTTGGTTGCATTTGAGATGCTGTCACAGGGCCAAAGTTCATCCTGAGGGTCTTGTGCAGTGGGAACAGTTACTGGAGGGTCCGCAGCAGACAAATCCTCGCTTTTTTCGACAGGAACTTGTACCACAGGGTTTATTTCCTTTGGTGGTTGCTCAGAAGTATTTGTCTGAAATGGTAATTTATTTGAGTTTTCATGTAGATTGTCCTGTATCCATTTTTCCACTTGTTCTTTGAATGCATCACTGTAATCCATAATGCTAGAAAGCCACTCATTTTGTTTTTTACCTTCATCATCAGGAAGTAGTGGCAGTAATTAATTGTGCAGGTCGTTGGCCTTTTTACACAGAACATTCAAGTTGTTCAGTTGTGAGGGGATTTCGGTTACATTTTCTTTTGATCTCACGTGCGCTTTTATTTGCGGAATAAGCGCTTTCATTTTATTAACGGCACTTTTGCGCTCATGCTGGAGCCGTTCGATTTTATTTCCCACAGCTATGGCCGTCAGTTTAATTTCCCTTTTTCCATGTTTGAACATTCAGCAACAGCGTTTATCTGACTCATTTCCATTATATTGTATTTTGTATGAAGCAACAGAATCACAGTTTATCAAGAGCGCATTCAAAATCCATCCATAGACATTGCATTTAAATTCATTGACAGAGCAGATTCGATCCAAGCATTCCAACAAGCAATAGGCCTTTAGAGATCATCAGCCGCCACGTATTTATGCCACAAAGTCCCGACATCAAAATCAAATAAAGCATGATGAAGTTGCGCCACCATCATTGCACCAATGCAACCAGCGTAACATCCATTTAATACATTGTCCTCATTTGACACAATGCATTCCAATCCAAAGCGGATTCCTTAATCCACATAACAAACAGGTTCAGGCCTACCTGTTCCCAGGTGAATGGATGGCGTGGTGTGGCACTTAGCTGTGGCTCCTTTGTTCTCGGACTAGTCGATGCGTGATGACTTGGTTCTTTGGCACGGCTAGATGATTTTCATTAAACGCCTTTTTTGTTGACAAAATGTTGCGGCTTCCTTGACAAAACCTTTTAGCCGCTGAGAGTACGAGTTTGGGTCCTCAGGTTCGCGGATTTGTGACGCGCTAGGAGGCTATGATGACAGATACGCTGAGATCCAAAGATGCTTTTGGTACATTTATTATGAACAAACAGCACAGAGCTATCACAGCGCAGCAAAGATGGATAAATGGAATAATGAAAACCAGCGGATTAAACAGATAAAAAAGTGATGAATGAATGAGTGGATAGCAGTCAACAAAAATTACGGCTACTACCCAACCCTGCCTCTCTCATCATCTGTGTCACAGGTGAGTGCACACCTTTCGCACACACACTTCCGCACGTGCACACGCCCACTCCCACCTGAACCACCGCCTCTGCAACACACACACTCTCAAGCACACCGTGCTCCTCATCTTCAACCTGTATGTCTCCTACAGTATGTATGTATGTATGCAATGCTTTAAATAAAGACCTGAACACACCTGAACGTTTCCTGGGTTCTTTTCGTTCTATCTCTGTCTGTCTGTCATGTCTGACATTTGACAAACAAACCTCGTGAAAATAGCTTGACAACTGAGCGATTTATTATCACTTTTATTGTGTAGAAACACCATTCCTCCATAGATGTAATGCACAGTAGGAGCGAGTGGGCCTGTTCCAAGATGGCCGCCCTGTAGGCACGTCGCTCTAGTGGGCGGCAGCAGTCAATGTGGCGTCTATGTATATATGTCTATGCCCGCCTCTACTCGTACGCCACTATTTCTTCAGCCCAGGTCCGCCAAAGTGACAAGAAGAGTAAAGTTTGACTGTCAGATCTGTTTGAGCTTCAGGAATTCCTGATTTTCTTTTTAACCCTCCTGCTTGTGGAGGAAGAGGAGAAGCAGCCCTGGTTTATCTCCGGCTGAGAGGACGTGGAGAGGTAAACCTATTATTGAACCCACAGTAATGTTATCATTATTATTATTATTAGCTAGCTAACAGTTTGGGGTCATTAACATACCGATACATTACGTTAATGCTGACATGTAAACTGCTGATCACCACTTAGGGTTTTATTTTAATTCTAAAGGCGTTATTCCTATTTAAAGTGTTTGGTAGATAGTTTTGTTTGTTGTAATGATTTATTATTATTATAATTATATCATGAAATTGCCTCTTTCTCAAAACATTCTTAATGACATGGCAGCCGTGGATGGAGTCAGAACTGCAGACCCAGTTGATGGAGGATGTGGTGGACAGAGGAGACTGGACCCCCAAACACCCTGAGTACCGACCCAGATGATGTCCCACTGACACCATCCAGCCCAGCAGCACTGCAGGGACTCCTGCTCAGCCTGTTACTGTACATCATCTGTTACTGTTTTAACATTGTTTTTAATAATTGTTTTTGTTAATAGTGAATAATAATCTGTAAATAGTTATTTATGCTGTAATTTTGTAAATAGTTGTAAATGTTAAGACCTTCATAATAAAAGAAAACATTCAATCCCTTGTTGTCCCTGAAAAGTTTCACTTGATGCTGTTTGCTTTTATAAATTATACTTAAGCTGTAAATACTGAATGGAATAGACAACGTGTAACAATAGAACAATATTTTATTTAATAAATTATATAAAATGAACAATTATGAACAAGTCATTTAAAAAGAACCCATACATTATATAACAACAGTTATAATGTAAGGATTGTCCTCTGGAGCAGAGAAGAGCCTCTCCATCCTCTCTGCAGCATCATGTCCTCCTTCATCCTCCCTCCTCCTCCTCTTCCTCCTCGGCCCTGGCTGCCTCTCCTCCTCCTCATCGTCATCTTCATCCTCCTGGTCACTTGGCCCTGGTGTGTCCTCAGGGATGGAGGCAGTTAGGACAGGGGGGGCAGTGGAAGGCCTCTGTTCTTCTAACACCTCATCCATGAGGACAAACCAGGACCCAGTAGCAGCGCTGGGCCTCCCGCTGACCCTCTGCTGTCCCTGGATATCTGCAATCCTGAGGCAGTGGAGATCGGTGCTGGACTCGACCTTCTCTGGATCATCATAAGGATAATCATAAACATAGCTCTTTATTCCAACGTTTAACTAGACTTTACACGGATCACAGCCTGATATAAATCTGTTCATCTTGGTCCGTTTATGTTCATGAAGTAAAACGAGTCTCTAACATCTCAACAGTCACAGTAAGATATAAGATATAAATCATCCTCTGAACGTCTAATGGTTGAGAGTAAAAGCTTTTGAGGCTTTACTTCCAAATGCATCAAGTTGAGCATTACCAACGTATTTTAACTGACATTTTGAGGTTTAATGTCCCTTGAAGTTTAACATATCTGGCGTTTGACGCTCAAATGAGTAAAAACCGAGTATAGACCCAATACTTACATTTAAATGACAGATCTGCACCACTTGAGGTCGCCATTATTTATTTATTTATTTCTTCTCTTTGGTTGCACAATGAATCTTGGGCAATTTGTAGCCGGGAAGGATAGTAGCGGTGTGTCCTCCAGGAACAGGCAAAAGAAGGAGGCATTTGTGGGGAACATTTTGAATTGGGACAGGCTTTGCGCGGCTTAGTGACGTAATTGCACTTCAAATACGCACTCCGAAGGATGCTGCCCCTGAATTTGGACACAGCCATAGTCTCCTCCCTTTTATACCTTGCCACCCTCACCAAGACTGGCCACTAGATGGCAGTCCACAGTCATTTACTGGCTCATCAGACAGAACACAGAGAGAGACTGAGCTGTCAGCCTAAAACTATTTACTG
The DNA here is from genome assembly GCF_900880675.1 of Sparus aurata. NCBI lineage: Eukaryota > Metazoa > Chordata > Actinopteri > Spariformes > Sparidae > Sparus > Sparus aurata. Next base: position 36,285,002 of record NC_044191.1, on the reverse strand, counting down.
TCATTCACATGTGTACTGAAGTACTTCAGCTGAGTACAGTTTGGAGGTAAAAGTACTTGTTGAGTTTGGAGTTACAGACACTTGACATTATTTAATCAAACCGCTGTCAGAGGTGACAGTAACCAGACAGCAGCAGTGAGCAGGTGGAGGAGTCGTGACTCAACATGTTGGATGAAGTTAAAGTTCAAACTGCCTGAAACAGTCAGTTCAGTTCAGTTCAGTCAGGCTGTTTAAACTGTCAGTCTACTTACAGACAGCAGACACATTAAGAAACATTAAACTGTTTTGTTTTTCTTAAGTGTCTTTCACTCAAACATAACTGAAGGTGTTTACAGCACAACAACATCTGATTTAATGTGATGTAAATCAAAATATTGTTTTGTCTGTGTTTGTCATTTGTCACAGCTGTTAAGTGCTGGAAAAGCCTGGAGACATTTTAAACATGCTTTCATTTAATAATGAAAATGTGTAGAAACCTCGAGACCTTTAAAGAAGGGGTGGACCGATTTTACAATGATCACTATCAGTGATTTTTCTGTGAGATGATAAAATAAATAAATTAAAAATGTGCCACTTTGGCTCTGATGCATCATCCTCTCACAGAACGTCCCGCCCACAACACCATCTGATTGGTAACACGTCATAGTTAACAGCCTATAAACACTGAATGATCTGAATCTGCAAAGTAGCTAGTGACTAAATGTTTTTAATAAATGTAAAGGAAAAAGGAAATACTCAGGTCCCTGTAAATGTACTGAAGAACAGTACTTGAGTAAACTGGACTTAGGTTTATTCATCAGTAGTTGGTGACACCGCGATTTTTATTTTTACTGTAAATGAATATCGATCCCAAATATCAGTTTTCAGTCTCCTTGATTACTAATAATCAGTTTGGCTCTAAAAGAGAGATATCAGTCGACCACTAGTTCAACTCTAATGCAGCTGATACAATGAAATAAAAATTTTTTCAAATGTATGGCTCACATTTAGGACAAAAAAAAAAAAATTCAGTCCAGATAATAACCAAATATTCATTCATTTTCAGGATTTTAACACATTAAATATCAGTTTGTTTACATTTTTTACACACACAATAAAATTGTCATTTTTCAATACATTTATTTCATAGTAATTCTATGGCAGTTTTCACATGGAACATTCTTTGTTCTAAATGTGATCTTCTATCAGAGGGTTAAGTTTCATTATGAGGCAAAGCCTCACAATACACAAGGGAAATAGCATGTATTTGGCCAAAACACTAAATGTTTCAACTGTTGCATGAGGATTAATGTAAAAATAATGACATAATTACTGAACACGGTTTGAACATTGAGAAATGCACTTTTTCAATTCAAAAATATTAATTATATTGTATTGCTTGTGAATATTTTCTCATAAAACATGTATTTTCATTGTGTCACTAAATCTCTTCATGTGCTCCTTTAAGTTAAAGTCAAGCCCTGAAATAACTTCTCTGCTTAGAATACAATCCTACAATATCATACATAGTTGTAATCAATATATAGTGTTTTTAATGACAGTACAAAATGTTAAACTTACCGTCTCTTCCCATGGCGGGTGTTTGTTCTGTCACTACCAGCTCACCTCCTCTCTCCGTCATAAGTGAGCATCCTCCTCCTGGAGACACAAACACAATCTGTTAACAACATCTGCTAACGTTCCACTACCAACGGCCATTTAACGGTCACTGACAGCAGACTGACTACACATTTCAACAGCTGAAATAAATCACACAGAAGAAGATATTATCTCCTCCACAACTTCTGTGCTACCAAGATCCAACACAAATATTAAAATAATGACAAAATAATGAAGTAACTGGAGTGTTTGCTGGTTAACTGCTGATGTCTGGGTTAGCTAGCTTAAATATAACGAGTCATTGAACATCAAGCTAGGAACCTAAATGAATCCTCACATCTGCAGCAGGCTCTACAACTAAATACACACGACTAATACAGTCACAGAATCATTAATAACAGTCATTAGAAGCCCTGTGAACACAACAGAATAAAGAAAAAACGTTTCTACGTACCAAATGAAGATATTGACGGACTTTGACGGAGTTTGTTACAGACCGACATGTTCCGTCTGACTGCTCATGAACTTTGGGGTTCACCACTCAAGTCTGCAGGGGCTCCACAAGATGGCGCCCGTCCCAAAGAAACGGACCCTGATCAGAACAAACTGAGAGAAGGTCAATGAGTCCGCCTTCAGTTCATTACAGCACAATTAACAGTTTATAGCATTATGGTCAAATATAGCAGCGACTCATGAAACATCACATTAACAGTGGTGATGGTAAACACATTTTAATCTGCTACATATTTAATATTTTATTGAATTTGGAAACGTATCACATGAATTGAAATGATGGACATGTTATCCTATTAAAGGGTAACTGAACCAGTTTTACACATTGAAGTGTGTTAACAGGTGTTGGGGAGGAAAAAGGTATAAAGTCCTTTGTGGCTCCAGAGGAGCTGCATGTAATCTGATAAACTGCTACATTGCATTGTGGGTAATAATGGCGGCAGGTTTTGAAAAGTAAGAAGAACGTGTGGAATAATGAGGGTGATATCTCTGAATCTGCTCGGTCAGTTTGGATCATTTGTTTTAAAACTATCCATAATGTGTCCAGCAGTGTTGTAGGACTGCAGTGCAAAACTTGGTGCCTACATTACCCACAATGCAAAGTAGCCACTGATAAATCTGGCCTGCTTCGACTTAAATCAGAGTAGCAGCAAACTTAGAAGGCTGCTACACGAACCCCAAATGTCTCTGTGTCACATTGTTCTAAAAATCTAAATACTGACTTACTGATCTCCATGAGGAAATTAAGTATCTGTATTTAACCCATCTTAACACAAACACACAGCCATGAACAGGCGAGGCCTGAGTATACTGTGCAGAATCTTACATCCTATCTCGACTATGACAGCCCTCCAGTTAACAGCTGACATTTTGCCAGACGTCTGTGTCATCCAGTCAGGGATTTGAACCTGCAATGACCACAGATTTGGATGTTTATACCAGCAGCAGAGAGTGTAGGCTTTGTTCTGAGATAGAAGTTTTCAACATTAAGGAAAAGGAATGAACTGAACGTACGTCAAGTAAGAATGTTTAGTGTTGAGTTGTACATGTACCAGGCTTCATAGATCCTGGTGTATAATTCAGGATCTGTTAAACATTAGCTGTCTGCCTGTTCTGCGCCCCGCCCACTCAGATCTCAGGTGAGTCGCCCTTCAGTGTGTTTGAGATTTCACCGATGTGCCTGGTAACAAAGAGGATCTCAGCTGGTGAGTACACAGACCTGAAATATACATTTAAAGAATCGAATGTGTAAAACTATAAGAAAGACAACTTTCTAAGTTTGATGAGAGAAACTGATCATTAATCCTGAAGTGTTTGTTTTAGGATTGGTGATTTGCTGGACAAGAATCAAATTAACAAAGTGTTCACATCAACTAAGCTGAAAATAGTTTATACTTCCAAAAGTCCATGATGGGAAATCAACAACCGAGATAAGAGCAACAGTCTCAGACAAGTCTTGACATGGAAACTAACTTTGAATATATTGTTCTGAAATTCAAGTGAACTCTGTGAAAGAAGATCAACCCCCAAAGCTATAAAGTTTGCTGATACTGAGTCCAAAGTTCAGCCTAAAGGAAGTTTAATAATCTTGTGATGAGAGCAGCTATAAAAACAAGATTACAGTTGTGGGTTTTACCACTTCTAACACATGAACTACCACCTCTATTAAAGCTGCTTAGAATACAAATCTAGATCAGAATCTACACAATGTGTAACATTCTGTAATTAAATCATATTCATATTATGAAAAGTAAATCTGAAAAGTACAGGCCTTGTGTCTATTCAATGAAAATATGTTGCATTGTTTGTATATTCAGATTGTAGCTTCAGGTTTTGAACATTATTTATCCATCCATCCATTTTCTGCAACTTATCGAGGTCTTGCTGACGCTCCATGTGATTATTGAATTGTTATGAATCTAGCAATTCTGCCTTTTGGCCAACATACACTGAAACAACTCATTAAATCTACCAGGATTGTAGACTGTTGGCTGAATTTAAATTCAGAAAAGTGGAACATAGTTCTACTCAGGTTCACTTTCTCTCAGAAGCTTGAAAAGGACAAAAACCTGCTGAAGTGCAACAGGATGAAAGTGAACAATGTGTTGGTTTTCTTTTACTCTGTTTTAACACCAAAACCTTCATTTAGTGAAGGTCACTTTTCATATTTTACATGTTTAAAACTCAGTATGAAGTCAGTATGAGAGGCTCTAAATTATTAACATAAATGAAGGCTAAATAATATCCAAACCGGCTTTTGCCCCCTAATGTGTCGACCTTTATTTACAAGTTTTGCAACACACAGACATGCTCACACAACTTTGTAAAATGGTTTTGGAGTTGCAAACATTTGTGTATAGCTTTGATTTCTTCTTCTCTTACTATTAGATATAATTGTGTGGAAACAGCCGTAGAACACAACATACAACATCTACAGTATCTAAAGATCAGACGGTCACTGTAAACTGTATTTAACAGGCACAGTGAAATAGTGATGCACGAGTTTAAACTGTCATCATACGTCTGAATGAAGTGCTCGTGAGTCTGATGGTGTGTGGAATGTAACTGTTTATACCATAATATGTTGTTTATACACAATCTGACGTGATGACTGTAAAACATCATGCACTGCTGTTGTTTGTGTTGTTATTATTTTGTGGAGATCCCATCAAGCTTCTGTGGGCCTCATTCAGATTTCAGTGCTTTAATACTGAAATCTGCAGGTAGATTTTCTGCAGGAAACATCAACATCAGAGAGTTCTGACTCGTTCTTAAGGATCTTCAGGATCAGTACTTTTGAAATACGTCCTGAATGGTCAGATAACGATTTGATTATTACTGTGTGGAAACAGTAAAACATTGTGTCAGATGGTAGTTTTAGACAAACAAGCTTTGCACTGACAGCTTCCGTGTGTCTGTGTCTGGTTATTTCCTATGTTGCAGCAGCAGAAACGTTGTCAGCTGAACATTTCACCCTCCTCTCTTCAGGTTCTCAAACACAGCCGTTGTTTTCCAGCTGAAGGAGTCTGATGTTTCCATCAGAGTGACATCATGGCGACTGCAGACACAGGTGAGATCTGTATTATTTGTTGCTACACTAAAAAAAAGTTACTTGGTGTCCAGAGCTCCATGAAGAGAGCTTCTAGCAGATCACCAGCAGAGGGTGTCCACACTTCAGAAATGGAGCCAATTCTTTCAGACTTTACTCCACAATAAAAACACACCATACCATTCAATAATGCTGCAAGAACTGCTTGGACAAAGTAAATACTGTCCAGCCGTGATTCCCAAAAAGTTGTGATGCCGTGCTAAACATAAAAACACAGAATGCAATCATATGTGACAGCTTTACAAACTGTTCCTTCGCCCATGTAGTGATATCCAACTGAGCCATTCAGTCATGATACTCTCTCCTGTTACCATTGAACCGCTTCAAATTCAGATACAGAAATATAACATTGAATATATTGTCTTTGTACTGTCTTCAATTGATTATATGTCAAAAAGGATTAGCAAATTAGATTTAGATTTAGAGTGTTCAGGTACAGTCCACAGGAAATCTAAAAAGAGAGATCAGTCAAACAAATCACCAGGCGAGGAGAAAAGGCTTCATCAGGGTCAAAAACACAAGAGGAAGAATGTCAGAATGCTGCTAAAGAGACAAAGACGAACTGGTGACGAGACAGGGGAGCACATAGAAGATACAGACGAGGGAGGAAGAGATAATAACACATCAGGGCGGGTCGGACAATCACAGCGGCAGGAAGAGGATCTGAAACGAGAGTAAAGCAAGACGCCACAATTAAACAGGAAACAGAGAAACTTCACTGACAGATGCATGAAAACACGACCTACACTAATGACTATAATAACAATGCTGATTTTTCCTGGCTCCCTGAGGTCCGCCTGTAACTAACTGAGTCAACAGAGAGGTGTGAAGGACAACAAACATGAATATTAAAATCCCCATCTATCAAAATTAAGGCATAATCAGAGACAGAAGCCCTGAAAATTCTGGTAGTCTTGTGATTTTACTGGGAATGTCTCAAACAGTGCTGGTCAAAGAGCTCGTCGTGAGCTCTGACATGACGAACCAGATGATTCTAGTAAAACATAAATAAAAATCAAATTATAATATAATTCACTGCGTATTCTGTTTTCTTTTACATCTTTAAATTATAAGATCCCTATTATGAATTCTTTCATAATCTGAGCACAGCAGGCAGAACAACACTTGCATACAAAGAATCTATGAAAGTCATCAGCCCAGCATCTGAAGTGTGTTCTTTCACTGGGTAGAAGCATTTCTTCAACAAAGGTCAAACAGTGTAGATATGTCCAATCATCTCCTGTTAATCATTACTGCAATGTGATGTGGAAATGTAATGATTAGCCAAAAGGTGTCATTAAAAGCAGTTTTGAACAGGTGTGTCACTTGACATAAGAAGTATTGCTGTTTAAGTTTTCAAACAGTGGAAAGAAAGAAAAGAAAAAGAGTGCACAAGAAAAAAACTGCCCTTCACCCTTTGTGCGTATTCGGCTTCAAGAGCCCGTCAGTTTTTAGTTTAGTGCAATACACCTACAGCTTGTTTAGGAACCCAACAGCTGATGGAGCAAATGATCTCAAATATCTGTTTGATTTGGCCCTCTGAGGGAAAGTATACCTCCTCCCTGGTATGAGGTGTGGAGACTCTGCATGGAGAGGGTGATGAGGCCCTTTGCCCTACGAGTACATCTGGTTCCATAAACATGACGTTCTAATTAGTGCCAGTGTTTTGTTTTTTTCTGGCAAAGTTTAACAACATTTCCCAGCATATTTTTGTTCGCTCTGCTGGAGTTACCAAACCAACACATCATTGTGAAAGTTAAAAGTGACTCGATGGAATATTGAATGAAACATTTTTATGAGTGATTTGCGAACATTGAAACACCTCAGCTTCATCTCTTATCGGCCTGCATGCTTTTGACTTTTTGCAGATAGTCAGTGAGTCAGTGTTGACCTCAAAAGTTATCTTATCACCTGGGATGGTGCAAAGGTACTTATGTTGACTCACTGACTGACTGAATCAATTAACATCTCTTTTTCTTAGAGACACTGAGATGCTGGTATGATGTCCGTATGTCTTTCTACAGGTTCTTTTTCAGTCTATTCCTGCTGAGAGACGCGCTGCTCATGAAGTCAGTGTGTCTGCTCTGACCTGTTAACATCGATACAGAAATGAAAACTAAGACACTACACAGGCTCACTGCTCACACAGCCAGTGTGGCCAGCATGTTAGTGAGCTACAGAGCAAAGCTGTAAATGGTTTAACCAACCGAACACCTGTTTCCACTGAGTAGCTTTAAAGTTGTAAAAGACATCTGTCTCCACATCTGACAGTCTCATTTATATTCTGCATCAAGTCGTCATTTAAACTACATGATCTTTACACCAAGGGAAATATATTAAACCCAAGACTTTGTGTGTTTTATGTTTATGTATCATTCCATCCATCAAATGAAAAGATTCTCAGAGGTCTTGTGCATCATTTTTAGGGATGTATATTCTGATATATTTGTGTTTATGTATACATGTGTACCTTTTCTCAATCAATATGTGTGAGTTCTGCTGATCTGAGAGACAGTGGCCACAACAGAGTGGAAGCAGTCACATGTAACCTGGATCAGGGCGGGGCGATATGGCACTAAAATAGAACCGTGGTATATTTAGGCTCTATCATGATACATAATATATGTATCAATATTTTAATCTACATACATTTAGCATCTTAACAATACAACAGGTACTTGGTTTTGGCCTGTGCTCCACAATAAAGTTTCAAGTTACATCCTCCAATGGAAAGTATGTTCATATATCACTTAACAGGGTTATAAAGTGCTTTACATGCAACATATCAACAAAGAGTCACAAAAAAGCAACAGAGAGAATCTATGTGTATTAAAAAATAAAATCAGGGTGTGTGGATTCAATAAGGGGATTAAGTCACCTTCACTCTGAGCCAGGTTTCAAGTAAACACAGGAATCAATATAATTTGAACTGATGATGTCATGACAAATGATGATTTGTATGAGAGGGACTGAATGTTAAGAAGGTTTAGGGTTCTTTATGGTGTATATGTAGTCTTTCTATCACAACCATGTGCATAAGAAGGATTTACAGGAACAGGTTTCAGAGTCACCAAGTTTCTTCAATGCTCTGTGTTTACACACCTCAATAGGTGTGTCACAATATTCATGATAACCCTGTTTAAAACAATGATTAGAATGCACATATAATAATATCCTTCAGCCTTTTGCACCTTTTGTTTATGAGTTCATCTGGTTACTTTTGACTCGTAACTGAGTCGTTGATAGTAGTTTTTTTGTGCAGTTTTTTTACAGTGATGGTTACAGACTCTAGTGCCACCTCCCTGCAATCCTATTCTGAGTGTAATTTCATTGCCACCATTTTCTTCAAATTTCTATAAATATTGTGATAATATGGTGAATTCCTCTGCCCACCTTAATCGTGTCATGAGAGTTATCGTGACAGCCCTGATGACCAGTTACATTATCAGGACAACAACAGGAATCCTGCTTTTGCATAAGGCACGATGAACTTCATCTGAACATGCAACTTAACAGACAGTTAACCTCGTATCTTAGTACCTTGGATTTATTTCAAGTGTTTTCCAGCATTATTTATAATCACAACTAATTATGTTGTTTCATACACTTTTCATTTAGCATCATTTAGTTTTGTTCTGTGTTGAAGAACAACTTTACAAACACTCTAAATTTACCTTTGCTTAAATCTAATCGTGTTTTTTTTCTTTTATCAAACTTTGGAACATTAAGTATCCATCATCCTCATTACCAATTGTGGCCAACTTGATGTGGATACATGACCACATACATGCCAGCCCGACATTCAACTGCTGCTACTTTATACTTCCACTTTAATTTAGAGACAAATACTTTAACTTGACTATATCTATTAAATAATTTGTATTACTAGTTACTTGCAGGCTACATCAGAGGCAAGGGAGCCAATTTCTTATTCAATCTATTTAATCAACAATTCAGATCTAATCATCGACCAAGTCCATTATCAGTCAATACCTAGTATACAGTGTATACAAACATGGAAATATATGTATCATTTAATACTTTTTACACTTAAGTATAGGGCCATTTCTGTCTGTTTTGGGGCCCTATTTTGTCAAACTAGGATGGATAGATTCCTAACCCTTTTAGGTGATCCACAAAGATGCAACAATCTATTATATTTTAAGAGGAAAACAGGTTAGAGTCGTGAAAATCTCTCTCAAATTAAAATCAAACATATTAAATTGACCCAACCAAGTGATTTGAACTGATAGAACATGATAATACAAGATATACAATGTTGATCCTCTATAGGTCAATAAATGAAACTGATGCAGTGTTTCTAAAAAGTATTTATTTTAACTTGTAAAACATTTTTAAACTTAAACATCCTGGTCTGAAGGCCGCCGTGCTGCTTCCTGTTCTGCGGCTCCAAAATATTTCAGAACTGCTCCTGCAAAGACAAAACTCCTCAGATCACCAAGCAAAACAGATCTGAAGCAAATATTCATACTATATAATTGAGTTATGTTACACTAATGCTGAACATAATCTGTTTTATATTAAACTTTACAATATACAGCACAGTGTCCCTTTAAAGCACCGAATATCAAAGTTATCACTTATAAGCAGTTTCAACACATTGTACTTGTAATGGCGGTTCTGGACTGCGGTGGCCTGAGGTGGCCGTCAACACAAGAAACAAGAGAAATGCTGTCAATCAATGACGACAGCTGATCAGCTGAAATAGGGCCAGTTTGACATTTTTAACTAACACAGTATTGGTCGTACTGAGGCTGTGAGAGCTGATTTCTGGTCAGTGGATGTTTGGCCATGCATGTCTGATAGGTGAGCCAAGAGAGATGAGCATCTGCACCTGCTGCTGCTGCTGGTCCAGTCCAGTCCGGTCCGGTCCGGTCCGGTCGTTAATTAAACAGGATGTTTAGTTATGTCGTAGTTTCCACCTTATATATGGTTAAACTAACTTATCAGAATTGAGGGACAGAATATTCAAATACTTCTCAGAGATGTCGTCAGTCAGTCGGATTCATATGTATCTCAGTGCTGCCTGCAGACTGTCTGGATAAAAGACAGAAGCATTTTTTTTACTAGTTTTAAGTAAAACAAGTAAAAGACATAAAATACTAAATAATCACAAGTGTCCCTCTGATTTAAGACAACATGTGAATGAATCTATGTTCTGTATCCTTATTGACAGGTGATCTGACACCACTGAAGCGGCGCAGCAGCTATGGCGTGTTGCCACCTGACAGTGAGTTAAACTGTCCAGAGTCAGAATTATTCTTGTGTACATTCACATCTAGAATCTAAGTCTTCTACTGACCAGCTAACACTGCTTAAACAGCTGTGAGTCAGCAGTTATAAAATCAATTTATCTTGTACAAAATCTTCACTGAGGAGGTTTTTCTAAGTCAGTGTTTTCTCTCCAGTGTCTGAGCTGAGGGTGGTTCTGCTGGGGAACAGCTGGTCTCAGAGGAGTTCAGTGGGGAACTTCATACTGAGAGAGACTATGTTCACCACTGAGGAAGAACCAGACTGGTGTCTGAGAGTCAGAGGACGGGTAAAGGAGAAATACATAGTTCTGATCAACACTCCAGATCTGCTGCATCCCAACATGTGTGAAGACAGACTGACAGAACATTTAGAAACCTGTGAGAGACTCTCTGGTCCTGGACCTCATGTGTTCCTGCTGGTTCTACAGCCTGAAGACTTCACTGAGGAACACAAACTGAAGCTCTGCAGAGTCCTGAACCTCTTCAGTGATCAATCATTTGATCATTCACTGGTTCTGATATCAACACCCAGAGAGGAGAGTCCAGGTCTGATGGAAAGATACATGGAAGATCCTCAAATAGAAGACGTGATCAGAATGTGTAGATTCAGATTTCTGTGGCAGAAGAATCTCAAACATCTAGAGATGTTGACACGGTTGGGTCAAATCGTAAAGGAGAATAATGGAGATCGAGTCAGCTGTGATGTGTTCAAGGACACAACATCTTCTTTACCAGCTGATCATCAAAGACCCAAACTAAAGGAAACACAGACATCCATCATCAGTGCTGTTAAAGCTGCTGGTAAGTACAAAAACAATTCTGACAATGAAAACTTTGTTCACACAAATCATCTTTGATTATATTAGAACAGTAAACAACAAAAAAAATGATGCCATTGTTTTCACAGTAAGTAAACTTATCCATGCTAATCATTTGCGTTTGTTTTAGGTGGCATATTTTGTCCTGGAGGAATCTCAACACATCAAACATTTAACCATCTGTTAAATCCAGATTCAGCATTTTCTTTAAAATTAAGCTTAAAACGTTCAAAAAGTTAACTAACATTAGTGAAGTCCTCACATCCTGTTCTCCAGTAGAACTTCAGATACATGTGTACAAACAGACTCTGGTAAAAGTAGAAGTACTGATTCAGCTTGTTTCCTCCAGTAAAGTAATAGATTACAGGCTCTGACATGTACTCAGAGTATCAGAGTAAAAAGTCTCCCTCTGAAGGACATTTGTGCTCAAAGCTAACTGAAGCTCACGTCATATTAATAGAATTCAAAGACTATTAAAGTTAAAGGTAGCATCAGTAGGATTTGTCCCAGCTGTTCCTGAACGCACCACAAAGACAGTTGATTGTTGAGTGTCATTCCCAGGACGTCAAATAGACACATGTTGGGTTGGTAAAGCGTCCCGAGCAGCAACAAAGAGAGAAAATCAGAAACTCTCTGCAGATACGAGACACTAACACGCCTTTTCTCCACATTCCAGTCTCCCTCTCTGTCTGTTTACGCCTTCTTACGGCTTTTACGTCTTTGTCTCGTCTCGCTGCGTCTGATTGGTCCACATCAGTCTGCTGATGCTGGGAAATAACAAGAATCCAGAATTCACCTCAGATGCATCAAACTAAAGTAACAAGGCTGTTCTGAAGCTGTGAGAAGGAGAAAGTTCACATGTAGAGAGGAGAAGTCACACAGATACTCAGAGTACACAGACAGGAAATATTTTTTACTGATTCATTTTGTTTTGTTTTGTTTTTTATATTATTAGTTTTGGTTCACTTCGATATCTCGGTGTGATCTGGACCTCTGAGAACGTTTTAATTTGCCATCTTTTAGTTTCCGCTGTCCTGGGTTGGATGATGTGTGCCTCTGTGTTTTAGCCATATGTGTGTATGAGGACTCCACTGCAAACAAAATCTACCTCTGGGTACTAATAAAGTAACTTGAACTTGAACATCTGAGTTTGACTGAGGCTGAAGCACGTATGGTTGAATCTCTGCTTACTCTCACACTCTCCAAGTTGATGTGCTGCTATTTCACTGGACAACTGAGCACAGTGGGCAGGTTGAGAGTCTTGTGGTTAACAGATTCAGAATTTATCAATGAGAGAGAAGAGCAGATGTACTTACAGCCCCCTTCATGACATTTTCTTTTTTGTACTTCTGGAAATCTGTGTTAAACATAATATTGATCATGGCAGAAAAATGTGTTTCTGTGGAAGTTTCAGTGATTCTGACTGAGCACCTTTTTTTCTAAAATGTAATTTCTCATGTAAAACAGTTGTACAGTTAAATAATTTGGTTAATTGTGGATAATATGACACAGCACAGTTTAACATGTTGGCACAATGAATTTAATTACAACACTGACCAAGCCTGTAGGTGACTGATAAGATCTCCTCACACAGCTACCATCACTGCGATGCTACATGTCAGCAAACATGATTGAAATGTACCGTAGACATCAGCTGTGTAACACTTAAACCAATTACAAAGTCCAGACATTACACTTTTGTTGCTTCATTTATTGTATTGTATTGTATATGGTTTATTTGATAGGGACAGTTACAAATCATGTGGGTTGTACAACAATCCAACAGAAAGCATCATAGCATTTCTAGCCTTAGCTAATTTCCAATGCCCATCCCTACAGGGGCCTTTAGAATAACATACAAAGAACCTGTTTTAAGAAACATCCTATCCATTCATCCAACCCTCCACTCAACCATCTATCCATCTATACATAAGCAATAACTTCCTATCCATTCATCCATCCTTCCATTCATCCATATAACATGGTCACATATTAGCCTATCTTTCCCTAAATCTGGGCCTAGAAATTAACTAACATAATGCAGATACATGCACTTACATACATTCATGCATACACACACACACACACAATCCACAGTCAATAGCTGAGGTGTGAAAAGATCATTGAGTGTAAATACATGTTGGCTGCTTCAAATGTTAAGCAATCTCTAATTAGTCTGAAGGTAAATAAGTTCAGTCTAACTATTTTGCTGATTTTCTTAATGTGTTTATCAAATTTGAGATGAGCATCCAGCATTAGACCTAAATATTTAACTTCTGTAACCTGGCTAATTGGTTGATTATTGATGTTAATATTTAGAGCAATTGGTGTGGGGCGCCCCCCTAGGAAAAGCAAATTTACACTGTTTTATTTTTATTTTTTTTGAACATTTATTAGAACAAGTTCCTTGACAGAGTCTCACACATTATGACACGTATCAATACTCATATTGGTATCAAACTGACAAAATACAAAGACAATCAAATAGCAAAGAGGTGAAAGAATATTCTTTGTAGGTCTAATTAATAATAGTAATAATAAAAAATAGATAAATAAATAAATAAAAACACCATCTAGCCCAGTTGAACAGAGACAGTATTCTCACCTTTCCAAATTCATTATATCAGCTGACCATTTTTCAAGATACAAGTCCATCTGGAGTCGAAGGTTTGCCGTTATGTGTTCCATGCAATTTACATCCTTAAGCCTTTGAGACCACTGGTCTAGCTTAAGCCAATTTACTGTGATCATTTTATGTGCAATCAATAAAAGAACCCTGAGCATAAACACACTATTTTTCCCTAAATCCGTTAACGATACAGTACCCAAAATTAGTTGCTGTGGTTCAATTGGTCTATTTAAATTTAAAATCTCACATATTTGTCGCTTCACATTCTCCCAGAATTTTTGCAATTTAGGGCAATCCCAGAAGATATGGGAAAAGTCCCCTGTTATACCACAACCCCTCCAACACAGGGGGGAACAGTTATTATCATAACTAGCTGTTACCAAGGGAGTTTTAAAATATCTTGCTCTCAACTTCCAGCCAAATTCCCTCCAAATTGGGCTGCTTAAACATTTCTGCCAGGGCACCCAAGAACTCTCCATCTCCTCATCAGCAATTATGGTATTAGCTTCCAATTCCCATTTAGCTTTCACATCAAGTGTATCCACTGATGTATCCATACGGATCCTGCCATATATACATGATATTGTGTTTTTAGTGTTCATCTTATTCTCAGCTATCTCAATCCAGTATTGTTCAAAATTAGATGGAACTATTTTAATTTTGTCCCACTCTTTGTGTGTCATCAGGTAATGCCGAATTTGAAAATATCTAAATAAATCCTTAGAATCAATGCCATACTTTGCTTGAAGTTGTGAGAAATCCCTGAGAGTTATTCCTTTGAATAATTGATTAATTGTGATGAGGCCCTTCCCCACCCATCTAATGAAACCACTGTCCATTTTTGCTGTAGTTATTTTTGCTGCCCTTGATAGAGATAGAGGTAAATTCAACAATCGTCTTGTCTTCTCCCAAACCTTTAATGTATGATTAACACATTTGTTTTGTATCCTAAGTTTACGCCTTACTTTTGGATTTAGAAAGGGAAGGGTTGAGAGTGATATATTTTTTACTAAACCTTGCTCTATATGTACCCATTTTGTGTCCATATCTAATCTCATCCATGAAACCAATTTTCCAAGTTGTGCTGCCCAGTAGTAACTTCTGAAATGCGGCAAGGCTAATCCACCCTTATCCTTGCGTGCACAGAAGACTTTGAGTCTCACTCTAGGCCCTTTGTTCTGCCATATGAATTTGGAAACAAGCTTATCCAAAAATGCAAAGGTAGATATAGGAACAGTGATAGGTAACACATTAAAAAGAAATAACAATCTTGGTAAGACATTCATCCTGATAGTTTCTACCCTCCCAACTAAAGACAAAGGAAGCATCTCCCATCTTTCCAAGTCATTTTTGATTTGAGAAATAAGTTTATCATAATTTGCTTTATATAACTGATTTGAGGTATGGGTCAGAATGATACCAAATACCTAAAGCCCCCTTTTGACCACCTGAATTTCACCTGCCTGTCCAAGCATGTAGGCCAGCATCCTGTTATCATCATTGCTTCTGATTTCCCCTCATTAACCTGGTAGGGTCTCCCATGGCAAACAGGTCCTAGGTGACGGGTCAGACTAAGATTGGTTCAAAAGCCCCTAATGAAAGACATCACACCGAGGAAGTTTATGTCGCCCGGATTGGCCAGGGCCCCGCCCTGGAGCCAGGCCTGGGGTTGGGGCTTGCAGGCGAGCGCCTGGTGGCCGGGTCTTTGCCCATGGGACCCGGCCGGGCGCAGCCCGAACGAGTGACGTGGGCCCGCCCTCCAGTGGGCTCACCACCCGCAGGAGGGTTCAGAAGGGGCCGGTGCAGTTTGATTTGGGTAGCAGTCGTGGGCGGGGGCCCCAGTGACCCAATCCCCGGACGGTGACTCTAGCCATGGGGACATGGAATGTCACCTCCCTGGGGGGGAAAGAGCCTGAGCTTGTGCAGGAGGTTGAGCGGTATCGGCTAGAAATAGTCGGGCTCACCTCCACGCACAGTCTGTGCTCTGGAACCCAAATCCTTCAGAGAGGCTGGACTCTCTTCGACTCGCGGTGAGAGGTGGCGAGCTGGTGTGGGCTTGCTTATAGCTCCTAAGCTCAGCCGCCACGTGTTGGAGTTTACCCCAGTGAATGAGAGGGTTGCTTCCCTGCGCCTTCAGGTCAGGGATAGGTCTCTCACTGTTGTCTCGGCTTATGGGCTGAACAGCAGTGCAGAGTACCCGGCCTTCTTGGAGACCCTGGGAGGGGTACTGGAGAGTGCTCCAACCGGGGACTCCGTCGTTCTACTGGGGGACTTCAACGCCCACGTGGGTGGAGGTCAGTGATCGACTTTGTATGTCTTGGACACTCGGGTGAAGAGAGGGGGTGAGCTGTCAACTGATCACCACCTGGTGGTGAGTCGGATCCGCTGGCAGGGGAGGAAGCTGGACAGACCTGGCAGACCCAAACGTATTGTGAGGGTCTGCTGGGAACGTCTGGCGGAACCCATTGTCAGGGAGGTCTTTAACTCCCACCTCCGGGAGAGCTTTGACCAGATCCCGAAGGAGGCTGGGGACATTGAGTCCGAATGGTCCATGTTCTCCACTTCCATTGTTCTCCGGTGCCTGTCGTGGCGGCAATCCCCGGACCCGGCGGTGGACGCCGGAAGTAAGGGATGCTGTCAAGCTGAAGAAGGAGTCCTATCGAGCCTGGTTAGCCCGGGGGACTCCTGAGGCAGCTGCGGGTACCGGCAGGCCAAGCGTGCGGCAGCACGGGCAGTCGCGGAAGCAAAAACTTGTGTCTGGGAAATTCTGGCAAACCATCCGGTGCCTCAGGAGGGGGAAGCAGTCCTCCACCAACACCGTTTACAGTGGAGGTGGGGAGCTGTTGACCTCGACTAGGGACATTGTCGGGCAGTGGAAGGAATACTTCGAGGATCTCGTCAATCACACTGACACGCCTTCCATAGAGGAAGCAGAGGCTGGGGACTCAGAGGTTGACCCATTCATCACCCAAGCCGAAGTCACTGAGGTAGTCCGGAAGCTCCTCAGTGGCAAAGCACCGGGGGTGGATGAGATCCGCCCTGAGTACTTCAAGTCTCTGGATGTTGTGGGGCTGTATTGGTTGACACGTCTCTGCAGCATCGCGTGGTAGTCGGGGACAGTGCCTCTGGACTGGCAGACCGGGGTGGTGGTCCCCCATTCAAAAAGGGGGACCGGAGGGTGTTTTCCAACTATCGGGGGATCACACTCCTCAGCCTCCCTGGGAAAGTCTATTCCAGGGTACTGGAGAGGAGAATTTGGATTCAGGAGGAACAATGTGGTTTTCGTCCAGGCCGCGGAACACTGGACCAGCTCTATACCCTCCACAGAGTGCTCGAGGGTTCGTGGGAGTTTGCCCAATCAGTCCACATGTGTTTTGTGGACTTGGAGAAAGCATTCGACCGTGTCCCTCGTGGCATTCTGTGGGAAGTGCTCCAGGAGTACGGGGTCGGAGGAGGAGCATGTCCTGGGGTGGTTTTTAGCCGAGTGTGAAGCGGCTGGGATGAGAATCAGCACCTCCAAGTCCGAGGCCATGGTTCTTGACCAGAAAAAGGTGGCTTGCTCCCTCCGGATTGGGGGAGAGTTCCTGCCTCAAGTGGAGGAGTTAAAGTATCTTGGGGTCTTGTTCATGAGTGAGGGAAGGATGAAGCGTGAGATTGCCGGGCGGATCGGTGCAACAGCCACAGTAAAGCAATTGTTGAATCGGTCTGTTGTGGTGAAGAGAGAGCTGAGTCGAAAGGCGAAGTGCTCGATTTACCGGTCAATCTACGTTCCTACCCTCACCTATGGTCATGAACCTTGGGTCATGACCGAAAGAATAAGATACCGGATACAAGCGGCTGAAATGAGTTTCCTCCGCAGGGTGACAGGGCGCTCCCTTAGAGATAGGGTGAGGAGCTCTGTCACCCGGGAGGAGCTCGGAGTAGAGCCGCTGCCCCTCCACATCGAGAGGAGCCAGCTGAGGTGGCTCGGGCATCTGTTTTCGGGAGGCATTATGAGTTTATCTGCGTTCGGTAGGCCTAGTCTATGATTGACAAAACGTTTCTTGGTTAATTTCCTAGCTGCCAAGATCATATTATGATCTGATAAGCCCATTATGAGGTTGAATGTTTTCCTTATGCGTTCAGTCCTGTTTGTGAGTATCAGATCTATCTGGGACTGAGTTGATCTAGTGATTCTTGTTGGCCCTTTAATTACTTGACTGAAATCATAGTACATAGTACTTTTCAGTTTACTTCTAGCTTTTTTATCTGCCCAGTTAATGTTAAAATCACCAAATATCATCACCTCTGCTTTGTGAGAGATCACTTTAAGCAGTTTCCCTAACTTTTCATAAAATCCACTATCAGGTGTGGGCGGGTTATATAGGACTAGAATGCGGAAATGCATCTCCGGGGATAGATAAACATTTAATCCAAGGCATTCAATAGAAACATCACAGTGCATCTAAGGAGTCCCTAATGTATACAACTACTCCACCCCCTCTACAAATTTTCCTATCTTTTCTAAAACAATTGTACCCGGGCCCGTCAACAATTGAGGTTAACACCTTGCCATGAAGCCAGCTTTCGCTAAGGCACAAGAAATCCAACTTTGAGTACAACAATAATGATTTGATTTCATCACATTTAGGGAGAGGGCTTCTAATATTTAGATGCCCCCCAAATATACCCCTAGGTTTAACAGCAGGGTCCCATATAACTTTAGCATGATAGACTGTTTGAAAAGTATTGATCTGTTAGAGTCGGTTTGGTATACTTGGTGCAGTTTTGATGCGTCCTCCAGCTGGGTCCGGCCTGCATGGGGCTGTGGATCATGTGTATACAGTTGCCTCCACACTGCTCCCCCAGCAGCAACCAGCTGGAGTCCCCAGGTCGAAAGTCGCCTCCAGCTCTCAACCCGACACCCCCAATGCGAGACAGTGCGATTCTGGCTGGAAAGTCAGGGTTCCTGACGCGAGGTTGGGTGCCATGATGGAGCAGTTGGTAACTCTCCCTGCGGTCTGGTTCTCGCTTGCAGAGTGCGTCCCCGCAGAGTGCCCGTCCAGGGATGTGGGCCTGCAGCTGAGACTCGGTGTTCCCTGTAGGGTTTCGCTGGGGCCTGGATTTAGTTGGATATCGCCGGCTAGCAATATCAGCAGGATGTGAATTATGGCTGTTTTTATCCAGGCGTGCTTATTATTCCGAGTGTGATTTAATTGAATTTAATTGGCGTTCTTCGGCCCTGGCGTGCATGTTCGTGCCTGGTTATTTTTGGGTATGCAGGAAAAAATGGCATGGCAACCAAAGCCAAACGTGTGTAGGCTAGGGTTCATTGGAAGCAGTAAGTCCGCATTTCTGGTTAAGGTGAGCGAGCATTGTCCTTTTGTTAAAGGTACCAGCGTCAGCAATACGCATGTGAGTAGTTTTGGTAGGTTATCTTGAAGTTTGCTCGTAGGCAATTGCAGATGGTGACAGCCTTGTTTGCCAGAGATTAGTCCATACCTTTTAAAGCTACTCACTCTGGGTCGAGGCGGCGGGTTGTTTATTTTACACACGCGTAAAATGTTGATAACTAGAAGCAGAACTTTCAGCGCGGAGCCCAACAAACCACGCTTACCAGTGTCTGTCTCTGCCACCTGCCACGCAGCTACCTGCACCATGTTGCCCGATTACAAATAATCCAAAAGAATGTGCATCAAGGTAGAACCCAATAGAGAAGCTTAACCAAATTTAAGTCACTACTATCCGCTTCATGCAAATGCCGCAAATAAAAACTGTACTCCTTCAGTAACTCCATGTCTTTATATTTCACAGGTGCTGATGAAGAACAGAGCCCAGAGTGTCTCAGGATTGTGCTGATAGGGAAGACTGGCAGTGGGAAGAGCTCTTCAGGAAACACCATTCTAGGAAGAAATGAGTTTAAAGCCAAATTAAGTCAAACATCAGTCACCAAACGTTGTCAGAAAGAACAGACTGTCGTAAACGGTCGTCCAGTCGTTGTGGTCAACACTCCTGGTCTGTTTGACACAACTCTGTCCTGTAAAGAGGTTGATGAGGAGATGGTGAAATGCATCAGTCTTCTGTCTCCAGGACCACATGTCTTCCTGCTGGTGATACCAATTGGCAGATTGACACCAGAAGAGAAGGAGACATTAAAGCGTATCAAGGAAAGCTTCGGGAAGAATGCTGAGAGCTTCATCATCATTCTGTTAACTGGAGGAGATAAACTGGAACATTACGGGCTGTCCATTGATGATTACATCAAAAATAAATGTGATGATTCCTTTAAGAAACTGATCGCTGACTGTGGAGGAAGATACCACGTGTTTGATAACTATGATGAACAAAACCACATGCAGGTCAGTGAGCTGATCACCAAGATCGACACCATGGTGAAGACAAATGGAGGCAGCTGCTACACTAATGAGATGCTGCAAGAGGCCGAGGCAGCGATACAGAAAGAGATGGAGAGAATCCTGAAGGAGAAGGAAGAAGAGGTGAGGAGAGAGAGAGAGGAGCTAAAAAGAAAACATCAGAAACAGCTGGAAGAGATGAAAAAAAGAGTGAGAAAACAGAGAGCAGAAATAGAAAAGGAGAGAAAACTGAGAGAAAAACAACTTAAAGAAAAGGAAGAAAACATCAACAGAGAACGTGAGGAGAGAAAGAAAGAACAGGAAATGAGAGAAGAAGAAGACAGGAAGAGAAAACAAGAGGAAGAAATTCAGAAACAGGAGTGGAAACAAAAAATTGAAGCTTTGGAACAAAAAATTAGATCAGAGTCAGAATCAAAGGAAAACATTCAGAGAAAGTTGGAGGAGAGCAGAGAAGAGATGTGGAGAGAACGAGAGAACTGGGAGAAAAAACAAAAGGAATGGTGGGAAAAACGACTTCAAGAAGATGAACAGAGACGACAGGAGGAAGAAACAAGACTCAGAAAACTGCAAGAAGAATACGAACAAGAAAAAGAAAATGATGAAAAGAAAAGAAAAGAAGAGGAGAAAGAGAGAAAAGACATGGAGGAAAAACTGAGAGCAGAAATAGAAAATGAGAGAAAACTGAGAGAAAAACAACTTAAAGAAAAGGAAGAAAACATCAAGAGAGAACGAGAGGAGAGAAAGAAAGAACAGGAAATGAGAGAAGAAAAGACAAGGAGAGAAAACAAGAGGAAGAAATTCAGAAACAGGAGTGGAAACAAAGAGTAAAAACTTTGGAGCAAAAAATCAGATCAGAGTCAGAATCAAAGGAAAAGATTGACAGAAAGTTGGAGGAGAGCAGAGAAGAGATGAAGAGAGAACGAGAGAACTGGGAGAAAAAACAAAAGGAATGGTGGGAAAAACGACTTCAAGAAGATGAACAGAGACGACAGGAGGAAGAAACAAGACTCAGAAAACTGCAAGAAGAATACAAACAAGAAAGAGAAAATTATGTAAAGAAAAGAAAAGAAGAGGATCGAATGAGAAGAGAACAAGAGGAGAAAGAGAGAAAAGACATGGAGGAGAAGTATAAGCAGAAAATGGAGAATCTGAAGAAGACGTATGAAGAAGAAGCCAGAGAGAAAGCTGAAGAGTTCAATGAGTTCAAAGAGAAATACAACAAGAAGTTTGAAGACCAGAAGAAAGAACACGAGGAACAAATGAAAGACAAAGGTGAACAATACAACCTCAGTCAACTTGCTGACGTGGTGAAATGTGTGACCAGAAAGAGCGCAAATCTGAAAGAAATTGATGACTTACTGAAAAATCAAGAAGAAAAAATTAAACTGGTGAAAACTGAAGAGGAAAAGAAAGAACTGCAGGAACAACATGAAAAACAAATGAATGACTTGATACAGGAACTTCTGAGTGATGAGGACTCATGGTGGAGTTGGACAAAGTCATGGTTTGGATTTGATTAGTTAAACTAGGTGGTGTCAAACAAAACCTCAGGAGGAGCAGTGGGCTGTACTGTAATGTAGAACATGGACACAGAAAATACTTCATCAGCTGTCAGGTGTCCAAATATTTAAGTGTACAACATTAAACTGGAGGTAACCATAGCAACAGTGGTGTTGAAGCTTAATCAGCAGTTAACTGTCTCAGACTGTGAAGAAGAAACAGACACACAGCTGATCTCAGACAAGATTTTAACTGATTATCCATGAGAAGAACAACTTTATATTTATAGAGCATCTTTAAAAACAGTTAGAAAGTGATTTACATACAGTTAATCTGCAAATTAACACAAATACAAGTCTAACTGTTTCTTCAGTTGAAGAGATTCATAACTGAAGTGAATGATTTCATTATCTAACAACAACAAAGTAGAAGTCAGTGTGGTACAGATGTGACTCGTGTTCCAGAAACATGTATTTACATTTACATACATGTATGAAGTGTCTCACAGGGCTGAAGTTACAGCTCACACAAGACAGAAGACAAGTGAGAGAAGGAAACTGTGTCAGTATGAATCTCTGACATCAGTCATTAACAAGTCAAGTAAAGTTAAACTACTTTTTGTTTGTGTGTTTCATGAGCCACCCAGTGGACGGCTGATGTCACTGCACTGCTGTGTAAAGAAATTCTGTTCTGTGATTGTGAAAACGAGTCAGCACAAAGTCAACACATGTTCACTTTGTAGAAAGTCTTTGTGATGTTTTATCTGTTTTCTTCTGTACAGTTGAGTTGTGAATAATTTCCTTTTTTTTGCTGATTGTTTTATTTTGTTTTTCCTTTTATTGTTTGTGTGATTTATTTACATTAAAAACAGACAACAGCTCAGTGAAGAAAGAATATGTTTGTAAGTGAAATTGAAGGTCAAATATTATATATTAACATATCAACTGTTCATATAACAATGATTAAAAAATGCCATTATAGACAGTTAATGTTTATGTTTTTCTTACATGCTTTGTAACTGATTACATCAACTTAAAACAATCCAGATGAATCTTAAATATTTCTGTCTGTGATCTTTGGTTTCTTTGTCATGATAAAAGATGAACAAAGTGTTTCCTGTAGTTCAGTGCGACTGCTTTGTTTCTACCTGCAGGAGACAGTGAGGGAGGAAGTGGGTTCAGTCTGACACACGTCTTTATTCACCTCTCTAGTTATTTATGTACTTTCTTCATCTTTATATAAAACTGTTACTGAGATACTCTCAAAGTATTCAAAGTGTCAGAAGAGTACTTGTCCAGTTTACTACACATGTACAAATATTTAACTTTGGCAACTGAAATACATCAAAAAGGGGGAAAAATTGAAAATAAAAAAATAAAATAATGTGGTTGCATAAGTGTGCACACCCTCTTATAACCGGGAATGTGGCTGTGTTCAGAATTAACCAATTACATTCAAACTCATGTTAAATAGGAGTAAGTACACACCTGCCATCATTTAAAGTGCCTCTGATTGACCCCAAATAAAGTTCAGCTGCTCTAATAGGCTTTTCCCAACATTTTCGTAGTCGCATCTTACAGCAAACGCCCACAGAGATCCTCCAGAGCATCAAAGCAAAATGTATCAGTCAAGAGATGGGTACAAAAGAATTTCAAAGGCATTCGATATACCATGGAACACATTGAAGACAGTCATCATTAAGTGGAGAAAATATGGCACAAAAGTGACATTACCAAGAACTGGACGTCCCTCCAAAATGATGAAAAGACGAGAAGAAAACTGGTCAGGGAGGCTGCCAAGAGGCCTGCGGCAACATTAACACAGCTGCAGGAATTTCTGGTAAGTACAGGCTGTGCAGTACATGTGACAACAATCTCCTGCATCCTTCATTCGTCTGGGCTTTGGGTAGGGTGATGATGGAAGCCTTTTCTTGAGAAGAAAAACATCCATGCCTGGCTCAATTATGCAAAAACACAATTGAAGTCCCCCAAAGCATGTGGGAAAATGTGTTACAGTCTGATGAGACCAAGGTTGAACTTTTTGGCCATAATTCCAAAAGGTATGCTTGGTGCAAAACCAACACTGCACATCACCAAAAGAACACCACACCCACAGTGAAGCATGGTGGTGGCAGCATCATGCTGTTGTAGGATAGTATGTGGTCCTGACATGGGCAGCACCATAAATATATAATGTAGGAGACACTGCTCACACACTACTTTCATATGTAGATGATAATTAATCACTGGAAATTAATATTACACTCGTAAAATGGGGCACCACCTCCGTGTTTAGTTATTGGAATAATCCGGAGGACATTATTCCAAACACCTAACTGTACAAGTTGGCTTGGACAGTTAGAGTCCATTCAAAATTAATTTATTCAGTCTCAATATTCTGAAGTAGTGAATTCTTTGCACGTATCCATCGGTTCTCCACATTAAAATTAAGTTCCAGACAAAGACAAACGATTATATGTTTATTGACTAAATAATTTGGGTAAAATAAAAGACATGACAATTTTAGACGAACAACAGATAACAGAAAATGTAAAGAATGTAATAAGGAAAGTAATAAAGTCGTGTGACCGTCGGCAGATGGTAAAGTTAAAGGGTCGGGTTTTATATATTAAATATTACGGGAGTAATCTTTTAATACTAACGAGACCCTAACCTCAACTTTCTTAAGTTCATAAGATAGGAGTCAGAACTTTAGACAGAAGTCAGAACCTGAGACAGAAGTCAGAACTTTAGACACCACTCATTCTCACGTGTGTGGATCCAGCTGCATGAAGACGTTCAGCCGGTTTTGTCTGGGAGTCAGGAGGCACTGAAGTTTGGTGTTCTTGAGAGTTCTGGGTTGGACTACGGCACGACGCGTTGGTCCAGTAGCCAGAGGGAAGGCCGGTACTCTGTTGAGGAACTCTTGGTCCGAAGGCCCAGCGGGGTTTCCGCCTTGGGAGCGCTGGGGGCAGAGTCTGTCTCGGCTGGGAGCACACAAAGTCTCTTTTGGTGGAGACTCCGTGCAAGGCTTGCAACGTTCTTCATCAGATGATCACAGTCTTGAAAAAGACTTTTCTGGGTGGTTTCAAGTAGTGGTACTCAAGTTCTGATTCTGAAACTAATTCAACTTCTTCTGGATCAGGCGGTGATACTTTAACAGTATAAAATCAAAAAGAAAAGAATTTGTTCTATTAAAAACTTGAATAAAAGTAAAATACTTAAAGTAGGGATTCAATTTGCTTGTCTTAGAGCTTGCTGCAAAAATAAAAGTAAAGATTACTTTAAAAATAAAAATAAAAATGAAAAACAAAGAAGAGAAGAGAGAAGAAGGAGAAGAAGCAGGGGGGGAAGAGGACAGGGAGAGAAGACTGAGAGAAGGGAACTGAGAAGAGTGTCTCTTTTTATGACCAGCTGCAGCAGACTGAACGGGGGGGCCGGCTGACAGTGTCACACCTCCTGTGATCTGCGTTTAGGCTCCCAAAAAGTTAATCTAACTATACTATTGGATTTAATGTTTTGAAATCATGTGTTAACCTTCCCAAAACATCACCATCTTAAAAGTCTAATTTTTGCCTTCGTGAAAAGATGCAACATGATAATGATCATTTGTCATTAAAAAGAATTATAACCTGATTAAGACATGGAGCCATAAAGTATACAACATATAACAATAAAGTATACAATACACAGTAGAACCAAGGACTTACACATATTCCTTGTAGTTCTATCTTAACAAAACATATCAGACATTTAACTGGTAAATAATACAAGTATTACACAAGGAATGATGTCTGCAAGTCTCTCCATCGACAAAGGGGAGGGGTTTCTGTTGACCTCAAACTTATTGAGTAATAAACTTCTTTTGGGCTTCACAATAACATGGGAAAGATCTATTATATGACCTTTTTACGTTATTTGGAATCTGCTAAAATTAAGAAATTGAGATGTAGTTTATTAGGTATTTAGGACGTTTTTGAATTTGGGTGAGAATAGAAGACAGGAATTGGAATGTCAGACCCAGGACCAACAACGGTCGTAAATAACAGTTGGACATGTGAGGAGAAGAACACACAGATTAGGTTTCCCATTAAGCCTTCCCCCACTGGAGAATGTTCCAGAGGGAGAGAAACGTAGATTAGTAAAACATCTTAAACCACCACATCTATGTTAGAAACCAGTCCTTCTTCCTCTTGGTGTGGAGAAAGAAGATTATCGGGCTTGACCTTTTTTGACCTTAGGAAACAGGGTTCATCTTCTTTGGAGAAAGGCGAACAGACCAGATGTGCTTAGTCGTTGTAAATTACTAAAGTAGATCTCTGGTGATCTGTTTATAGCAAGATAAACAACATCTTCCCACTCTGTGGAGAGGAGAGGATTTTGCCAGGCCAGGATATGGGGCTTTCAGTCCCATATGCTGGAAAGAGGAGTCAATTTGGGTTAAAGGTAATCATGGCTGAAATGAGACCACCTTAAGATGCAGAGACAAAGGCTTGTGTTTCTACACTGTGGGGCAGTTTTTCTTCAGCTGGAACTGGGGCCTTATTCAAGATGGAGGAAATTATGAACAGTTCCAAATACTAGGCAATGTTAGCACAAAACCTTCAGGCCTATGCTTTAAAGCTGAAGATGAAGAGGAACTTTATCTTTCAGACCGACAGTGACCCAAAGGGATTCTGGCTTCACCAATAAACGATTAAAGTTTTGGAATGGCCCAGGTAAAGGCCAGACCAGAATCCGGTTGAAAATCTGTGTGTTGATCTGAGGAGGGCTGTGCACAGGAGACAGATCAGTTTAAGGGTGTGCACACTTGTGCAATTACATTATTTTATTTTTTATTTCTTATTTTTCCCCCTAAAAGATTTCTGTTTGTTTTTCAGTTCAGTTGTACAGGTTATAGGTCAAATTAAAGGTGGAGAGTTCTGAAATTATTTATCTTAGTCTATATTTTTTTTTTTTTACATCACAAAAACCTGGCAGTGTGCAGACTTTTTATATCCACTGTAAATGAATCCTCACATCTGCAGCAGGCTCTACAACTAAATACACACGACTAATACAGTCACAGAATCATTAATAACAGTCATTAGAAGCCCTGTGAACACAACAGAATAAAGAAAAAACGTTTCTACGTACCAAATGAAGATATTGACGGACTTTGACGGAGTTTGTTACAGACCGACATGTTCCGTCTGACTGCTCATGAACTTTGGGGTTCACCACTCAAGTCTGCAGGGGCTCCACAAGATGGCGCCCGACCCAAAGAAACGGACCCTGATCAGAACAAACAGAAGATCAATGTTACTGCAAACACTTTGTCACCAACAGGATGAAGTAGCTGTTATGTGTAGTAACCAGGTTAGCCTTGTTCATATAATAATGATGTTAAACAAAGTGATAAAGTAGAATTCAGACCGTTCATGTGTCTGTTTACTGAGAGGAAGTGATGACAGTGAATCAAACACTTTCACTTTCTGTCTCTTGGGCGGCGGACAGGCGACGGGACATCATGACGAACTACAACTAAACTAAAGGTAAATACCAACAAATAAATACAGTATAAAATATATCAGTGCTGTAGATGAATAGACCGGATGATTCATCAGAATAAAGTTATAATTAGACATCAGTATCTGACTGAGATGAGACGATAATCACTCTGATCAGGTACTTTGCTAACTGAGCTGGAAACAACTTTTAATTCACCACCACATGATGCTGACTGACAAACACAGAAACTCTCCGACAGACTGAAGATAAATGACCTCAGGTTAGTGAGCAGGTCGCTTCTAATGGCGGAGAAACAGGACGCAGGTAGAGACTCAGGTACACAGCTGACATGTTGAATGTTCTGATGGCTCTGTTGGACTTCAGATTAATCAGGATGTGAATCTGAATCTCTAATGTTTTGTCTGTGCATGTACAACATGTTTATATCACTTTAATATCAACTTAAGGCGTCGCCATTTTGTAAATCATGTTTACCTGAAGGCATCAGGAAGTTACACAGCCACCATTAAACTGATGGTTTGTCTTTACAGGCTCAGTTTGTTTGGTGTGTATTGATCTAACTATACATCCAGGTGAACATATACACATACAGGACAGGATGTAGTGCTATTTATTGAAGTAGCAGACTGCACCTAGCTTGATATTCAATGACTGCACCTGAGAAGATGCGCGCGCAGGTGTGCCGGCGCACGTGACGCGCACATCTTTGAAGTTTGTATCAGCTGGCTGTGAGCTGCAGTTAATAAACAACAGCACGCTGACTCAAAACAGACCGCCGCTCTGTCATGCAGGACTTTATATGATCCTTCCTATGAAATTATGAAATCTGTTCCCATGATAAGATATATGGTTATTATGAGTTTAAAAGTCAAAATTACGAGTTTAGTGTTGACAATTTATCTTTTTTGTATCTCAATTTAAAGTTTTCTCTCATAGTTATGACTTTAACCCAAACTTACAACTTTCCTCTCACAATTAAAATGTGTATCTCATTACTAGGATTATTTGACAGCATAATTTAAATGTTTTGACCTTCCATCAAATAACTTTGACTTTTTTTCAATCTAATAATTTCTACCTTTTATCTCATGATTGTGGCTTTATCTCTCATGATTACGAGTGAACATTGGGAATATAATATATATATAATAGAACTTAGTTTTCATGGTGTCCTTTTCTTCAACCAGTGGAGGGCGTCCATGTTAATCACAGTGAACTTCACACAGCCTGGCACACGACACTTTTGCAGTAGGTGATAATAACAGACAGTGTGACTGCAGCAGGATGATAGTTTATTCACTTTTGTCATAATGTTTTTCTCACTGTGTTTTATTGTTGCCACTGACAGTGTGAGAGCAGAAACTTTAATATCACTTTAATATTTTAACATTCTACCAGATGTTTTAAACTGAACTTTTTTATTTCTCACTTCCTCACTCCTCTGTACAATGATGTAGGAGTTCTTATCTAGGAAGGAATAGAGATGCACCGATCGATCGGCAACCGATCGCAATCGGCCGATAATGCCCCTATCGGTTTTGAATGGAGTTCTCAAAATAGATCAAATCGGGCCGATCAGGTGACGTTTCTATATAGAGAGTGCACTGACTGCATGCAGGGTGGGAATTTCACGGTGGCCATGGCCGCCATTGCCCTGCACTTTGGCCTTGATGCAGCGTGAAAAAAAGCTCATCATAGCACAGCAAGCGCGCGCAGCCGGTTTGACATGATACGTAACTGACTTATGTGGTAGGATTTAGTTTGGTAAAGTTGGAAATATATTCACAGATTCGAACTTCCCGGATCAATAACTCATAAGTTAAACCTTGAAACACAAACGACGGCTCTTTCCTACCGTAGTGAGGAAGACAACGAGCTACAACCGTATGTTAATCAAAACGAGCGTCTGGACATTAACTCTGGTCTGTATCAGCCAGCTGTGAGACGAGGGCGCAGGGACCGTCTACAAAGTGCAACACTGAAAAGAGAAACTACAAAATATATTCAATAACTTCACTATTATTCAGAGTGTAGTGCCACCAAAATCACTCCACACATCAGTGGTCTCCTGCTGGTTATTCTACAATTTTTTGTTCGGAAAAAAATGTGCTTTGCCATAATTTTGGGGAATTTCTATTTGGGAGAAATATTCAATAACACTAATATTCAGTGAGGTGTCACAAAACCCACCTCACCCTAACCCTACTTAACAAAAACTACTTTCTAATGTAACTTTTACTTGATTTTGGTATTAAAGAATGTTTTAATGCATAATCCATGTCTTATTATAAATTAGGATGTTATGGTATCAGTCTGAAAGGTAAATCAACACATTTTACTCAGTGGCCTTTGTGCCCTGTCATGTGGCCTTGGTGCCCCTAAAATGAGGAAATTCCCACCCTGACTGCATTCCCACTAGTAATCTACAGTTACTCTATGTAAGCTGAGTCCAAGTTGTCTCTAAGAGTCTCTAGAGTGTGAAATATTGCACATTGCCTCAGCCTGCAATAAAACGGTGGTCAATTCATGATACTTTCTCATCTCCTCATTTTTATACTTAATAATACAATGTCAATGTTGTGTAAGAAGAATCATTAATTAAATAAATGAGAGTTACACAAGACAACAATATAGAAAAATTTATGGATTTGACGCTGTGATCGTTGATCGGCAATATCGGGATCGGCAGATACTGCTTTCAGTGATCAGTGCATCTCTAGGAAGGAAACTGAAGTAGCTCAACTAAGCCTCAATCTACGGACTGTAGACTCAGGAACAAATAACATAGGTTACATGATTCTATAGATTTAAAAGTTAAATTATAATAATAATTTTCAGTACAGGCCTTCACATTGTCAGCTGTATCCAGCTGATGGGTTGTTGGGTTGAATCCCCAGTGGAGTTGTGAAGGTGAGCTCTGTAAACAGGCTGGTGTGTGAGATGGTTTATGTTCTGATCATTCCTCCTGCAGGTTGTTACTGCAGCAGCTGCTCTCCAGCTGAACGAGTCTCTGATGTTTCCAGCAGAGTGACGTCATGGCGGCTGCAGCATCAGGTGAGTCCAGTCAGACTTTATTACTCTTTGACTGAACACAACATTTGGTGGATTCACATCATAGTGTGTCAGTGTGATGTCTGAATCATCTGCTACAGGACTTATAGCAGGATACCTAGGCCTGGTAGGGTCAAGTCTCAGGTCTGTTTACCAAATAGAGATGCTCACAAGTCCAGTTTCAGGTCTTTGGTCACAAGTCAACACTATTGCTGCCAAATTATCTGAACTATACTGCGAGTCCATAAAGTGGTGAGATTAGAACATGGACAGTTTTGTTTGAAGAGATATCTACCATTTATGAAAACTGGCACCTTTCTTTGTGTGACAGAAATGTTACCTTGCATGAATATCATGATGAAATATAATTTATTATTGGCTTATATTATTAGTTATTGGCTACTGAACAGAACAGTTTTTTTTCTGTGTTGTTTAACAGTGAACATCAGCTGACTTTTATTCCTGATAGAAATGTTTGTGTTTTGGAATGAAACTCAGCAAAACACACTGTACTAAACATGTGCAGCAGGCGCTGAGGTAACTTTCACAGGACCAAGTGACTGACCTATCAGGTACCATTCTGCAAAAGGACATTTTCTTAATGTTGATGCGCCAGAAAATAAAAAATCAAGGTTGTTCACAAGTCCCAAATCTTGAGTCAGAGTGGGATCTCAAGTCACTGAGTATGTGACTCGATTCAAAGTTGCAAACTTGATTACCCATCTCTGGTACCATTATGTCAAATGGGGGTTGGGAGGGAGTCATGCTATGCAGGGTCGAGGTGAAGTCTGAACAAATGAGTCTTGAATCTTTTGTGGAAGATGGCGAGTGACTCTGCTGTCCTGACATTGGTCACGATTATGTTGGGTTCTGGATGTTTTCCATGTGTTTATATCAGATGTTTTGCAAAAGAGGACTGCATGAATGCTGAAAGTGTTAGTGTCATGAGAAGGTCAGCGACAGATTAGAAGGTAAAAAAAAACATATGTTGTTTTCTCACATTCACAGATAATCTGTATCCTCTGAAGCGCAGCAGGAGTTATGGGTTCCTGCCACCTGAGAGTGAGTCAAACTGTGAACTGTGTCATCCTGCTACTGAAGAACTCTGAGTTTCCAAGTTAAATTATGTCAATAAATAACTGAACAGCAATGAAACTATAACTGAATAAATGCAAATCTTTGTTTGTCCTTTTCTGCCTTTTCTCTCCAGTGTCTGAGCTGAGGGTGGTTCTGCTGGGGAACAGCTGGTCTCAGAGGAGTTCAGTGGGGAACTTCATACTGGGAACAACTGTGTTCGACACTGAGGAAGAACCAGGCCGCTGTCTGACAGTCAGAGGATGGTTGAAGAAGAAACACATAGTTCTGATCAACACCCCAGATCTGCTGCATCCCAACATGTCTGAATACAGACTGACAGAACATGTAGAAACCTTTGAGAGACTCTCTGATCCTGGACCTCATGTGTTCCTGCTGGTTCTACAGCCTGAAGACTTCACTGAGGAACACAAACTGAAGCTCTGCAGAGTCCTGAACCTCTTCAGTGATCGATCATTTGATCATTCACTGGTTCTGATATCAACACCCAGAGAGGAGAGTCCAGGTCTGATGGAGAGATACATGGAAGGTTCTCCATTAAAATACATGATCAGAATGTGTAGATTCAGATTTCTGTGGCAGAAGAATCTTGAACATTTAGAGCTGTTGACACGGTTGGGTCAAATCGTAAAGGAGAATAATGGAGATCACGTCAGCTGTGATGTGTTCACTGACACAACATATTCTTTACCAGCTGATCATCAAAGCCCCAAACAAATGGAAACACAGACATCCAGCTTCAGTGCTGTTAAAGCTGCTGGTAAGTGCAGAAACAATTCTGACAATAAGAACTTTGTTCACACAAATCATCTTTGATTATGTCAGAACAGTAAGCAATAAATTAATGATGTCACCATTTTCAATTTTACAATTCATCCATCTGTTAAATTCAGATTCAGCTACTTATCTGCAAAAAAAAGCATACATTTTATGGGAACTAATGCTGCATTTTCCTTAAAATATAGATTAAAATCGTGTAAAGCAGCAATAAATTTGTGTTTGTTTGTCACACCACATAAACATGTGTCATTGGCCACTGAGCCTAATTTGAAAGATTAAAAAAATTGCCAAGTATGTAAAATTAGGTCTCAAAATGTGAAAATGCTGGGGGCGTGTCAGTTCGAGACACTGGAACCACACCCACGTAGGGAGGGGAGCCTCCTCCATGTACTTACTTTCCATACTTCTTTCGTACAGTTACTTTTCTGATAGTTACTTTATTACCACAAGCTCCCAATTACCCAAGCACGGGCAGTCGCGGAAGCAAAAACTCGGATCTGGGAAGAAATTGGGGAGGCCATGGAGGAGGACTACCGGTCAGCCTCGAAGAAATTCTGGCAAACCATCCGGCGCCTCAGGAGGGGAAGCAGTCCTCCACCAACACTGTTTACAGTGGAGGTGGGGAGCTGTTGACCTCGACTGGGGACATCGTCGGAGGAAGCAGATGCTGGGGACTCAGAGGTTGACCCATTCATCACCCAAGCCGAAGTCACTGAGGTAGTCCGGAAGCTCCTCAGTGGCAAAGCACCGGGGGTGGATGAGATCCGCCCTGAGTACCTCAAGTCTCCGGATGTTGTGGGGCTGTCTTGGTTGACACGCATCGCAGCATCGCGAGGCAGTCGGGGACAGTGCCTCTAGACTGGCAGACCGGGGTGGTGGTCCCCCTATTCAAAAAGGGGGACCGGAGGGTGTGTTCCAACTATCGGGGGATCACACTCCTCAGCCTCCCTGGGAAAGTCTATTCCGGGGTACTGGAGAGGAGAATTCGTCCAATAGTCGAACCTCGGATTCAGGGGGAACAATGCGGTTTTCGTCCGGGCCGTGGAACTCTGGACCAGCTTTATACCCTCCGAAGGGTGCTTGAGGGTTCATGGGAGTTTGCCCAACCAGTCCACATGTGTTTTGTGGACTTGGAGAAAGCATTCGACCGTGTCCCTCGTGGCATTCTGTGGAGGGTGCTCCGGGAGTACGGGGTCGGGGGCCCTCTGTTAAGTGCTGTATGGTCCCTGTACAACCGGAGCAGGAGCTTGGTTCGCATTGCCGGCAGTAAGTCAGACCTGTTCCCAGTGCATGTTGGACTCCGGCAGGGCTGCCCTTTGTCACCGGTTCTGTTCATTATTTTTTTAGACAGAATTTCTAAGCGCAGCCACAGGCCGGAGGGGATCTGGTTTGGGAGCCACTTGATCTCATCTCTGCTTTTCGCGGATGATGTGGTCTTGTTGGCTCCTTCCAGTCAGGACCTCCAGCACGTCCTGGGGCGGTTTGCAGCCGAGTGTGAAGCGGCTGGGATGAGAATCAGCACCTCCAAATCCGAGGCCATAGTTCTTGACAGGAAAAAGGTGGCTTGCTCCCTCTGACTTTGGGGAGAGTTCCTGCCTCAAGTGGAGGAGTTTAAGTATCTTGGGGTCTTGTTCACGAGTGAGGGAAGGATGGAACGTGAGATTGACAGGGGGATCGGTGTATCGGTCTGTCGTGGTGAAGAGAGAGCTGAGTCGAAAGGCGAAGTTCTCGATTTACCGGTCAATCTACATTCCTACCCTCACCTATGGCCATGAACTTTGGGTCATGACCAAAAGAATAAGATCCCGGATACAAGCAGCTGAAATGAGTTTCCTGGAATAAAAATGCTTTAAAAACTGCAAAGCACTTGGCTGCATTACGCTCTCAGTGTAAATTTGGTCTCATGGAAGTCAACTGCCACCCAGTGTACAAAATGTATAACAGCAAAAATAAATGCAAAGTTAAACTAATGGACAAAAGGCTCTTACACCTCATGTTGTGGTGTAAGTGTGGTGAGTTCAGCCTCTAAATGTTATTTTATCTTTTTCTCTGTTGTATTACAGCTTCTGGATTCAGGATTGTGCTGTTGGGAAAAAGTGAGGACAAACAGACAAAACTTGGTAACTTCATCATCGGGGACCAAGCTTTTAATAACCAAAAGAACAAGAAGTGTGTGGCCACATGTGGAGAGTGGAGAGGAAATCCTCTAACTGTAGTGAAAACACCAGACATGTTCATTCTGTCTGTGGAAGCTGTGAGAGAAGAGATGAAGGGATGTGTAAGTCTTTGTCTTCCTGGACCAAATGTTCTCCTGCTGTTAGTGAATCCTTCTGAGTTCACAGAGAAGAACAGAGAAACTCTGAAGTTCATCCTGAGTTTGTTTGGTCAAGATGCTTTTAAACATTCGATGGTCATCATCACACATGAGGAAAAGAAAATCACTCTCCCTGTTAATGAACTCCTTAAAGACTGTAGAGGAAGACACTACAACATGTCTGAAGACAACCACTGGTCATTAATGCAGAAGATTGAGAAGATTGTCCATGAAAACAGAGGAACCTTCCTCACCTGCAGTGAAGAGACCATCAGACCAAAGTCTGAAGACATCAGAGCAGCTTTAAACCTGGTTCTGTGTGGGAGGAGAGGAGCAGGGAAGACTTCAGCAGCTGAGGCCATTTTAGGTCAGACAGAGTTTCCTTCAGTCTCCAACTCATCAGAGTGTGTTCAGAGTCAGGGAGAGGTGTGTGGACGTTGGGTTTCCCTGGTGGAGCTGCCTGCCTTGTGTGGAAAACCTCAGGAGGAAGTGATGAAGGAATCATTCAGGTGTATCTCCCTCTGTGATCCTGAGGGCGTCCATGCCTTCATCCTGGTCCTACCTGTGGGTCCCCTCACTGATGAAGACAAGAGTGAGTTAAAGACCATCCAGAACACATTCAGCTCTCCAGTCAATGACTTCACCATGATTCTGTTCACTGTGGAGTCAGATCCTACAGCTCCAGCTGTTGTTGACTTTGTAAGAAAGGACAGAGACATCCAGGAACTCCTTCAGAGCTGTGGAGGAAGATATGTTGTTCTCAACATCAACAACAAGCAGCAGATCCCAGAGCTGCTGGACACGGTGGATAAAATGAGACTGAGACCCTACAAAGACAAACTGTGCAGCTACACAACAGAAACATTTGCATTTGCTCAAATAGAAAAGATGAGACAACAAGAGGAAAACATCACCACACTGCAGGCTGAGCTGAAGGACCTGAGAACAAAAAGCATCATCAGCTGTAAGTACTGTAATGTTTCAATATAAATAGTAGGGATGTAACAATACTGAATTTCACAATATCATGATAAAAAAAATGCTGCAATACCATTGTGGGACTATTACGATATCTATCATCCTATCAAGGGAAACCAGTATGAATACATTCTATTATCTCTCCTTCTTATTGTACTGTTCTGTTATAGCTACTGCTCATTCTCATAAGACCCACCTTGCTCCGCCTCTGATTGGTTGGCTCTGTTGGTTTCATTCTCAATGCTCGACTCAAACTGTTGGCTAACAAGTGATGTCTGTTTTCTTCTTTTTATTATCATTAAAAAAAAATATCGTAATGTATATCATACCATGGACTATATATTGTGATGATATGGTACCGTGAGTTTTTGGTATTGTTACATCCCTCATAAATAATAATAAATTATATTCTTTTTATCCTATACAAAATCATCCACTAGACCAGCCATTCTCAACCTTGGGGTGATGAGATGATTTCTGGGGGTCGCCAAATCATTTGGGAATAATATAAATGTATTTATTATTTATTTATTTGATTTTTATCAAAATTATTGTAGTGTCCAACCGGACGTTAGGACGACGAGCGGTTGGGCTCAAACAGGCATTTTATTACTCAAAACCAGTTACTGTCGGCCGTAACCACACCAAAACAACAACAACGAACCTGTCCACTAGTCTCATGTCTGCCCTTCTTATTCACACATACAGACACAGCTCTCTCTCTACCCCGCCCCTCACCACAGCACCACATAAGGCCATATGCGTTCACAGTCTGAAATCACAGAATTTATACTTAAACATTAGGCTACTTGAACATTATAACAGTAGCCGAAGAGTCGTTACATTAATATTAAATCCTATAATTTCAAACAGAGTTGTTTTAGTTGTTTTCTGCTTCATTGTTTGTCCAAAATTCATTCAAAAGAGAAAAAAAACAGGTGCGTTGTTGTTTTAGCCACAGCTGCAGCAAGTTTGCTTGCAGGAAAAATGGATCGATGACTTAAAAGAAAAAGTGTTTCAGCACACGACAGTCAGCAGCAGCAGCAGCAGGGGTCCCAAGATCAGCCACCAGAACCACCACCTGAGAAACGTATGGCACTGGGGCCGACACTGGCGGCTGATAAAGGTTTGAGGCTCCGTAAATATCAGCCCGACTTTGTGAAATATGGCTTTTCCTGCAGAACAAAAAAACAGCATTGACTACCCACAGTGTGTCATTTGCTCTGAGGTGCTGAAGCCAGTAAAACTTAATAGACATTTAGAGACAAAACACAGCAGCTTAATT
Source organism: Sparus aurata (assembly GCF_900880675.1). Classification (NCBI taxonomy): domain Eukaryota; kingdom Metazoa; phylum Chordata; class Actinopteri; order Spariformes; family Sparidae; genus Sparus; species Sparus aurata. The sequence goes on along the minus strand of NC_044191.1, from coordinate 36,248,195 downwards.
GAGAAGCCAATTGATTTTTTTCAGCACAGGGAGCAAGAACTAAAAAGGCAAAAAACAGTGGTGAGTGAATATGCTACAGTCCCTGCTAAGGCCCTGGCAGCTTCATATGAGGGCGCATATCTGGTGGCTTAATTTGAAAAAGGCTCACACGATCGCGGAGAGTCTCATCCGTCCCGCAGCTGTAGCAATGACAAGAGCAATGCATGGGGAGAAAATATCTAACACTCCTTTAACCATTCCCCTGTCAAATGACACCGTGGGGTGCAGTATTGAGGACATAGCAAATGACATTGAAGATCAACTCATTGACAGAGTGAGGAAGAGTGGAAGATTTTCCCTGCAAATTGATGAGTGCACAGATGTGTCAGGAGATGCGCAGCTGCTGGCCTTTGTGAGGTACAGCTATGAAGGGAAAATGCACGAGGATATGTTGTTTTGCTCATCAATGGAGGGAACATGCACTGGACGGGACATTTTCAACAAGCTCAGCAGTAACATACAAAAAGAGGGACTGCGATGGGAGAGCTGTGTATCTGTGTGCACAGATGGAGCTGGAGCTATGCAGGGGGCAAGAAAAGGTTTGAGGGCCTGTGTGTTGGAGGTAGCCCCCCATGTGAAATTTCTGCACTGTATGATCCACAGGGAAGCACTTGCTGGCAGGTGTCTGGAGCCAGAACTTCGTGATGTTCTCCAAACATCAGTTAAGATTGTTAATTTCATTAAATCACGGCCACTGCAAAGCAGACTCTTTGCCACACTCTGTCATGAAATGGGATCAGACCACGAAGCACTTCTCTTTCACACAGAGGTCAGGTGGCTTTCTCATGGCAAAGTTTTAACGAGGCTCTTTGAACTGCGTGAGGAGGTCCGCATATTTTATCAGACTGTAGTTCTCCCCTTGCTGACTATCTGACTGACCCAAAGTGGGTCGCGAGCCTCGCATATTTAGCCAGCTTTTTGACCAGCTAAACAGCTTAAACTTGTCCCTTCAAGGTCCAAACACAAATGTCCTAACTCTCTCTGATAAGGTCACAGCATTTAAGAGAAAGCTGGAGCGGTGGGCTGTGCGAGTGGAAGGGGGAAGTGTTGAAATGTTCCCTGAGCTTGATGACTTTATGGAGAGTTACGACATAACCATTCAAACTATGAAAGGAATTATTGCCTCTCACCTCAGGAGCCTGCTTGAAAGTTTCAATAAGTACTTCCCAAATGATGACACACCAGAAAAGTACGACTGGATACGCCAGCCTTTCACCACCTCCACCGCGCATCACCTGTCATCAGAGCTGCAGGACGCCCTGCTCGATCTCTCCTCTGTACTGACCGTACATTACAGACCGCTTTCTCGGCATGCGCGCTGGAGGAGTTCTGGTTGTCAGTAGCAACAGAGTACGCAGCACTGTCAAAAGCTGCAACCGATGTACTGTTTCCATTTGCATCCACATATCTGTGTGAAAAGACCTTTTCTGCGCTGACATACATGAAAAACAAATAGAGATCACGACTCCTCAGAGTTGAGAGTGATCTTCGCGTTGCTGTGTCCTACATAAAGCCAAGAATGCAGCTGTTGCGTTCAAACAAGCAGGCCCAGCCATCACATTATATAGTGGTTGCAGCTATTTGGCTTTGAGAAGAAAAAAAAAGAAGACATTTATAGAGTTAGGAGTTTTTGTTAACAAAATATCTCTGCTTTGACAAGGAAAGGGGCTGAATGAGCAGATTGAAAGTCTTAAGTTGTTGTTATGACAAAATGTTATGATGTTCTTTTTCATGTTTAAGCTCTCAGTAACATAGATGTTCAAAATTTAACATGGACTGTTTTTCTCCCCAGTGTGTTTTGTTAAGGCTTCCTAATTGGCACGCGCTGGTTATCTTTTTATTTTATTAAAAAGAAAAATAAAGTTTCACGGACAGCAGTGCATGTTAAATTGGGGGTCGCGACTCAAAAAGGTTGAGAACCACTGCACTGGACATTAAACTGTCTATACCCCGACTGTGAATATTTAAGTATCTCCATGTCTTTATATTTCACAGGTGCTGATGAAGAACAGAGCCCAGAGTGTCTCAGGATTGTGCTGATAGGGAAGACTGGCTGTGGGAAGAGCTCTTCAGGAAACACCATTCTAGGAAGAAATGAGTTTAAAGCCAAATCAAGTCAAACATCAGTCACCAAATGTTGTCAGAAAGAACAGACTGTAGTAAACGGTCGTCCAGTCGTTGTGGTCGACACTCCTGGTCTGTTTGACACAACTCTGTCTCATGAAGAAGTTAATGAGGAGATGGTGAAATGCATCAGTCTTCTGGCTCCAGGACCACATGTCTTCCTGCTGGTGATAGAAATCGGCAGATTTACACCAGAAGAGAAGGAGACATTAAAACTTATCAAGAAAGGCTTCGGGAAGAATGCTGAGAGGTTCACCATCATTCTGTTAACTGGAGGAGACAAACTGGAATGTAATGAGCTGTCCATTGATGATTACATTGAAAAGAAATGTGATGATTCCTTTAAGAAACAGATGGCTGACTGTGGAGGAAGATACCACGTGTTTAATAACTATGATGAACAAAACCACATGCAGGTCAGTGAGCTGATCACCAAGATCGACACCATGGTGAAGACAAATGGAGGCAGCTGCTACACTAATGAGATGCTGCAAGAGGCCGAGGCAGCGATACAGAAAGAAATGGAGAGAATCCTGAAGGAGAAGGAAGAAGAGATGAGGAGAGAGAGGGAGGAGCTTCAAAGAAAACATGAAGAAGAGATGGAAGAGATGAAAAGAAGAATGGACGAACAGAGAGCAGAAACAGAAGAGGAGAGAAAACTGAGAGAAAAACAACTTAAAGAAAAGGAAGAAAACATGAACAGAGAACGTGAGGAGAGAAAGAAAGAACAGGAAATGAGAGAAGAAGAAGACAGGAAGAGAAAACAAGAGGAAGAAATTCAGAAACAGGAGTGGAAACAAAGAGGTGAAGCTTTGGAACAAAAAATCAGATCAGAGAGAGAATCAAAGGAAAACATTCAGAGAAAGTTGGAGGAGAGCAGAGAAGAGATGAGGAGAGAACGAGAGAACTGGGAGAAAAAACAGAAGGAATGGTGGAAAAAACGAAGTCAAGAAGATGAACAGAGACGACAGGAGGAACAAACAAGACTCAGAAAACTGCAAGAAGAATATGAACAGATAAGAGAAAATGATGAAAAGAAAAGAAAAGAAGAGGAGAAACAGAGAGCAGAAATAGAAAAGGAGAGAAAACAAAGAGAAAAACAACTTAAAGAAAAGGAAGAAAAGATCAACAGAGAACGTGAGGAGAGAAAGAAAGAACAGGAAATGAGAGAAGAAGAAGACAGGAAGAGAAAACAAGAGGAAGAAATTCAGAAACAGGAGTGGAAACAAAGAGGTGAAGCTTTGGAGCAAAAAATCAGATCAGAGTCAGAATCAAAGGAAAACATTGACAGAAAGTTGGAGGAGAGCAGAGAAGAGATGAAGAGAGAACGAGAGAACTGGGAGAAAAAACAAAAGGAATGGTGGAAAAAACGACTTCAAGAAGATGAACAGAGACGACAGGAGGAAGAAACAAGACTCAGAAAACTGCAAGAAGAATACAAAGAAGAAAAAGAAAATGATGAAAAGAAAAGAAAAGAAGAGGAGAAAGAGAGAAAAGACATGGAGGAGAAGTATAAGCAGAAAATGAAGAATCTGAAGAAGATGTATGAAGAAGTCAGAGAGAAAGCTGAAGAGTTCAATGAGAAATACAACAAGAAGTTTGAAGACCAGAAGAAAAAACATTAGGAGCAAATGAAAGACAAAGATGAAAAATACAACATCTCAGGGGCGCTGCCAGGGATTTTGGGCCCCATGAAAAGAAATATTACTGGGCCCCTGTATATATAGAAAATGTGTTATGCTGTTTACATAAAACTGTGCATTTGAATGATATTATGTGTGAAAAGAACAACATGACAGTTACTTGGTAGTGGAAGCACTGAACACTCAGAATACAATTGAATTTAGATTCATTGTCTGCACGTCTGCAACTTTAATGGTTAAAATACAAAATTCTCTTAAATTAAATTACCTGAAAAATACAAATGCATGACATACATGAATTATATAGAATTTCCTGTAATACCATTTGAAATAGCATCACCATCACCAGATTCAGGTTTCCTCCCACCATTCTGGTTTACTGTAAGTGATTTAACAAACTTAATGTAAGACAGCATACAGTTTTTACATTGAGTGCAGTGGCTGGTCTAAGTGTGTGTGGGGGGTGATGTGCATGTTTGAAAGAGAAATTGTGAGGTATTGCTATAGTAGTAATTTTGGAGATAAATCAGACCTAAATGCAGGGCTACAAGAGGGAGACAGTGAGCAGTGGGGTACTGGTTGTGAAAATCACATTTTCTTTTGTTATTCTTGATCAAATCAAAGCCTCGGTTGCTTTTTGGCGAGAGTTTCGCTTTAAACTACTATTTGTTTGTGTGTTTCATGAGCCACCCAGTGGATGACTGATGTCACTGCAGCGTTGTGTAAAGAAATATATATATTTTTTGTCTTTATGTTTTATTTGTTTTCTTCTGTACAGTTGAGTTGTAAATAATTTCCTGTTTTGCTGATTGTTTTATTTTGTTTTTCCTTTTGTTATTTATTTATAGATTAAAAACAGAAACCAGCTCAGTAAAGATTATGAGAACGAACTTGATGTTTGTAAGTGAAATTAAAGGTCAAATATTATATGTTAACATATAAACTGCTCATCAGATATATAAAATGATTTAAAAATGCCATCATAGACAATTAATGTTTATATTTTCCTTTGTTTTCTTACATGTCAAATAAAAATAGATGCTTTGTAACAGATTACATCAACTTAAAACAATCCAGATGAATCTTAAATAGTTCTGTCTGTGATCTTTGGTTTCTTTGTCATGATAAAAGATGAACAAAGTGTTTCCTGTAGTTCAGTGTGACTGCTTTGTTTCTACCTGCAGGAGACACTGAGGGAGGAAGTGGGTTCAGTCTGACACACGTCTTTATTCACCTCTCTAGTTATTTATGTACTTTCTTCATCTTTAGATAAAACTGTTACTGAGATACTCTCAAAGTATTCAAAGTATCTGAAGAGTACTTGTCCAGTTTACTACACATGTACAAATGTAACAAGTTTAGCAGCTGAAACCACTGATGGAGTGTAACTGAGTACATTTACTCAAGTACTGTTGTTAAGTGCAATTCTGAGCTGCTTGTACTTTACTTTATACTTCCTCTCCACTTCTCATTAAAGTGATGTTTTAACACCATATCTGTACTTTTACTAAAGGATGCATAAAGTTAATCAAGCCTTATAAAAAGGATAGTGTTAAAAGATTAATTTGGAAAAGTGAAGAGATCACAGTCACTGTTTTTTGTGTGATTGATGATAAAGTCCCCCTGTTCAATCCTCATCTAACTGATAAAAAAAACACAACTAAAAACTAAAAAAAATTACTCAGACCACGTTTAAGTACAAAACCTGTTATAAAAACACAATATATTCAGATTATTTTCAACTTGCAGTGGGTTGAATGTTTCAACTAACATCAGTCCTGATAATAACGACGACCAGTCGGTGAGTGTGGACAGTTTGGACAGTGACTTACAATAATTACAAGAAAGTATAAGAAAGAAACTGCAACATATCAACATTGATAAAGTAGAAAATAAATAATAGCAAGAATTTTAAAGCCCTCGTCTGAGCAAAGTAGCTACTTTTTATCAAAGATAGGCCTACTTTATGTACATAAGTGCTATGATTTAAGTGCTAAGAGTTTTTTGGGGGGAGGAGTCATGCTATGCGGGGTCGAGGTGAAGTCTGAACAAGTGAGTCTTGAGTCTTTTGCAGATGATGGCGACTCACTCTGCTGTCCTGATCACAAGTGGGGAGGCAAACCTGCTGCAGCAGGACCACAGCGTCAAAGAAGAAAACAAGTGTTGGCAGTAAAATAAAGCTGTTTTTATTGTGAAAAATGAATGTTCTTAAAGCTGTTTTCAGATATTAACACACCTTTGAGCAGTTTAAATACTCTACACTCTTTTTGTTCCATATAAATCCTGATGGTGACTTCAAATCCAAATTCTTCTCCCAGCACTCGAGAATTTAAGCATCATGTATCTTCAGTGGTGGATGAAGTACTCAGATTCTTTACTCAGGTTAAAGAAATACGTAAGTAATTTATTCATAATTTCAAGTAAGGGAAACAGTTTTACCCTCTTTCTACCAGTATGAACCAGTTTTCCTGGATGGAAGCGAAGCGAGTGGCTGGTTTGAGAATGAACACTGGCTCAGAACTGACCCCAGATCTACTGTGGTGGTAAAGGATTATTGATGTCTGCACACATCAACCGGTGCAGCAGCAGCTCAGACACCTCTTGTTATACTGTGTATAATGTATATGTATAGCTGCTGTTTTTCAGATCTGAGTTAGTAAAGAAATGAGTGAAAAGGGGACTAATACAGTACATCTCCTCCTCTCTATCAAATACTTCAGATAGTGCAGGGGGACGAAGAATGAGACAGACAAATGAAATCATAATACCTCCACTGTAACTAAGGAGGTTTTTAAAAGAAATAATGAACATGAGTCAGCTTGTACTTCCTATAATCAAATTAAAACTCCCAAAACATAACGCCCGTTTAAAATCCAAGCACAAACTAAAACTTAATGTGATAAATACTGATGGAAGACCATGACGAGTGTCATACCGCTCCTAGTGACAATATTCTAAGAAGTTTTTCAAATGATGACAAAATTTGGAATAGATCCTTGTAAATAACTATAACTAAATAACTCCTAAAGGTGGAAATGTGTTCAGAGTACTTTTAAGAGTTTAATCAGAGGAGAAATATTCTCCAAATGCTGAATGACAGTGACTTCATGAAACTAGTTTAGATTCTGCAGGGAGGTTTGTGGTCGATCTCTTTAGAGATTCGCTCACATCTGACACACCGCAGTGACACTTAAAGCAGAAATTAAAGAGATCACAACACTGAGATATTAGGAAACTTTAGTAAAACATGCAGCAGCAATTCATCTCATGATTCTTCAAAGACAGCGACAAACTGAGACACTGAAACTACAGCTTCATCTAAAATCCTCTCCTCTTTAATAACTGTCCTCACTGTTGTGCTCCATTTTTAAAATGTATTCAACACGGATGTTCATTATTACATCATGTCTGATTAGACAAACTTCATTTGAATGTTCAACCAATCACAGCTTTTAAAATAATGTCACACCCAGAAACAGAGTTAACCTCACCAAGATAAAGCTGGTTCTTCCTGTTCAGTTACTATAATATGGAAGCCAATTTGTACCATAATTCAAATTAAAATGCTTTAACAGAAATGCTTTTTCACTTTCAGAATATAGCTACATTTTTTTTGACTCATTTTCTTCAAGACTGCTCATTTCCTAACTTCATTAAAAAGAAAAGGATTTCCTCCTAATTTTCTTTTAGTCGTGTGACAAAATGAGCAGTCTTAAAGTGAAAATGCAATTTGGAGGATTTATTACTCATTTTATTTATGAGTCAAATAATGCAGCTATATTCTGAAAATGAAAAAGCATGTCTGCTAATGCATTGTAATTTACAAATTTCACATTTCAAATAGAATTTTAGTAACTGTTTGCTGGGGCATCATTTGAAAATTAAATCTTAAATGCAATTTTGTTTTTAATCAAGTTACAAAATGAGCAGTCTTGAAGAAAGTGAAAATGCAGTTTGGATGATTTATTACTCATTTTATTTATGAGTCAAATAATGCAGCTATATTCTGAAAATGAAAAAGCATTTCTGTTGATGCATTTCTATTTGAATTATGGTACAAATTCGCTTCCATACTCTACGTTTCCTGAATCAGTCTTAAACTAAAACTGGAGGTTTTGAGGCCTCAGGAGCTCTGAGAGGACTCTCAGGATGTTTGTGAACACAGACTGAATAAAGTGTAAATGAACAAACTGAATCTGTAAAACAAACACTGGATCACTGCAGCAAACACATTTCAACTGGGCAGCAAATGACGACAGAAGCTGTTAATATCAAAGGTTTGTCTTTTATTGATGATGTGATTGACAGACTGGACGAGGGGGGAAGCTGAATGTTGATGAGATTTGTTACAGAGGTAGAAAAACACGGGTAGAAGAAGAGGCAGTGATAATACTGTTTGTTTTCTTGGACTTCAGTTTATCACCAGAAGAACTGAGAGCTGTAACAGTTAGAGGACACGTTGGGATGTTTGATGGAGTTCAGCCGAGCCGACGCGTTAAAATGTAAACAGGCGCTTGATTCATCTTGTATGTGGCATCTCACATCTGTTAGTTTGTTCACACAAGATAAAAACGGGCACATTTATGGTTGAGCGGAGCAGGACGACGAGGACGAGCAGCTTTCTAGAAGCACTTGCGGTGGACGATGGCGGGGCCGGACTCGTCGTACTCCTGCTTGCTGATCCACATCTGCTGGAAGGTGGACAGGGAGGCCAGGATGGAGCCGCCGATCCAGACTGAGTACTTCCTCTCTGGGGGAGCGATGATCTGCGAGGGAGAGGAAAGAGTGACGATTACTACAAAGAACAGCTTTGATTTAAAACAAAAGTCAAAGTTAAGTTTGTATTGAGCAACACTGAAAGGAACAAACAAGCAAACTCACTTTGGAAACCAACTGATACTAAAGTTAAACAGTTTTAGTTTCCCTTCGCTGGAAAAACAAACTTGTCCTTCCTGATCAGCATCAAAAACTAAATGTGTACCTTGATTTTCATGGTGGGTGGGGCGAGGGCTGTGATCTCCTTCTGCATACGGTCGGCGATGCCGGGGTACATGGTGGTGCCTCCGGACAGCACGGTGTTGGCGTACAGGTCCTTACGGATGTCCACGTCGCACTTCATGATGCTGTTGTAAGTCGTCTCGTGGATGCCAGCAGACTCCATTCCTGAACACACGGACGGAACAAGATATTAGTGAAGCAAACTGTGGCGACATCCTGATCGCAGCAGAGAACGTCTCACTGGGAAGAGCTCAAACTCAAGACTTTATGTTGCTGAATTTACACAGACTTAAAAGCTAGACCACCCTGCTGGACGGACCAGGAACTCAGGGAAGCAATATGTTTGTTGTGAATCATTTTAGCGGCTCGGTGTCGGTGCTCGTCACCCACCGATGAATGAGGGCTGGAAGAGCGTCTCAGGGCAGCGGAACCTCTCGTTGCCGATGGTGATGACCTGACCGTCGGGAAGCTCGTAGCTCTTCTCCAGGGTGGAGGACTGTGCAGCTGTCTGCATCTCCTGCTCGAAGTCCAGAGCCACGTAGGAGAGCTTCTCCTTAATGTCACGCACGATCTCACGCTCGGCTGGTCAAGGAAGAAATATTTGTGTTACAAACAAATATATTCAGAAGGAAGAAAAGCCTGTAGTTGTTTTTAGAAGCTGAGGGTTTGGACGTACCGGTGGTGGTAAAGCTGTAGCCTCTCTCTGTGAGGATCTTCATCAGATAGTCTGTCAGATCTCTGCCAGCCAGATCCAGACGCAGGATGGCGTGAGGTAGAGCGTAACCCTCGTAGATGGGCACAGTGTGGCTGACACCGTCTCCAGAGTCCAACACGATACCTGCAACACAAACATGGTTCAACAGTCAGCTGCAGTTCCTGTTACAGCCACTAGATGCTGCTCCTACACAAACTCAGCCCAGACTTCTCTGGAGACACGATGATTCATGAGCAGGAAGTCGTGTGTGTGTTTGAGTCCTCACCTGTGGTACGACCGGAGGCGTACAGGGACAGGACGGCCTGGATGGCCACATACATGGCCGGACAGTTGAAGGTCTCGAACATGATCTGGAGCCAAGAGAAAGACGACAAGTGTCACTGTGGACGCCAAGACAACCAAAGAATAAAACAGCCACTGTAAAACTGAGTTCTGACCAAATAATAAGTGAAAATGAGATGCAGCTGTTAATATCTGAGTCCTGAGAGGCTTCAAGCTCCATCAGAAGACTGAAGAGTTAAAAAGGTGATTTAGATGCATCATTATATTTGTAGAATTCATCTCAACACTCAGATGTAAATCAAATCAAATGCACCAGAGGAAAAAAACAATCTGGTGTCTGAGCACAACAGTTCTGTCCAATCAGAGCATTTGTGGCTCTTCTGCTCGTCTACCTGCGTGCACTGAACGCCCGGGACCAGAACCTTCTACGAGGCCCGACTGTATTTTAGACTCAAGGAGCTTGAACTCATTGTGCATGACTTTACAAGGCCAGGTAGATGTATTGCTCGAGCCCTTTACTTCTTGTAGTAAGATCAGCATAAATCACTGAGCATTGGTTCTGAACACACCTGTGTCATCTTCTCCCTGTTGGCCTTGGGGTTCAGCGGCGCCTCCGTCAGCAGGACCGGGTGCTCCTCAGGAGCCACACGGAGCTCATTGTAGAAGGTGTGATGCCAGATCTGCAGAACAGGAGGGACACTTAGTTTCACCATCAGATGAAACTACTTTCAAATATGTGAAAATAGAAGTTATTGCAGACGTCCTGACCTTCTCCATGTCGTCCCAGTTGGTGACGATGCCGTGCTCGATGGGGTACTTCAGGGTCAGGATTCCTCTCTTGCTCTGGGCCTCGTCTCCCACGTAGCTGTCCTTCTGTCCCATTCCCACCATCACACCCTGCACACACACACAAACAGGCCTTTAGTCACATTCCACTGTGTTTATCAGTGCATTAGAGTCTGACAGTGATGAGGCTCTCAGTACCTGGTGTCTGGGTCGACCCACGATGGAGGGGAAGACGGCGCGGGGGGCATCGTCACCGGCGAACCCGGCCTTGCACATGCCGGAGCCGTTATCAACAACGAGGGCGGCGATGTCGTCATCCATGTCTGCAGAGAAACAGTCGGATTAAAGAGCAAAGTGTTGGTGATGCTTTTCATAGTCAGCCCTCATCTCTGCACTGTTCCTGTTCAGATACTAAAAGTAAGAAAAAAATAAAAACACTGAAATCTGTTGTGTGTTTTTAAAAGCTGCACATTGAATAGATTTAAGAGGAGGATCTCTAAAACAGTCAAATAAGTCTGAAGATTAAAAAATGGAAACACACGTCAGGTGAGGTTACACAACCTTTCCTCCAGCTCATCCTGACATGATGAAACCTGTCGGGGCGCGGCGATGTGGTGAGACACGACGCAACGACAGAGAAAATGAAACATCGCCACACACAGGCCTTGAAACATGAACATCTATTAAATAATCAGTAGTTACGTTTTTACTGACCAAATGTGTAAAGTTCAGGACATGACATCACCTTACTGTAATGATATGCACAAGCTAACACCATATATAGGCTCTTATGATGATAATGAGATGCGCCTCTGTTCAGTTTTGGGAATGTCAGGTGTGATGTAACGTCCTCGTCTCAGAACCTCGCAGAGTTAGAATCAGATTAAAAACAGGTCAAAGCAGCTGAACGCTGAGTGTTCCTGCTCTGTAGCTTCTCTTCACCTTCAGGGAACAGAACTCAAGCCAGTTTCTTCAATTTAAATATGTTTAACCCTTTAAAGCTGCAGTGGAATGACAGTTGTGTCGGGCGTGGCAGCTCAGGTCGTCCAACCTGCTTCACTCATGAGACCTGCGAGCGGTTCATCACCTGAGGGCTCCGCAAACAGGTCCAGGCACAACGTGACCGAGTGCTCAGCAGACACACACACAGTGTCATTTAATGTCTCACATCAACAGCACCTTCTTATTTTATTTTAAAATGTCCCTCATGTGAGAGGAGTCAAGTTAATCTGACAAATTCAATTAGTTTAATAAAAAAAAAGTTCTGGAAGTTTTATTTTGTTGAGGATCTGAAACAGGAAGTGTGTGTGTGTGGAAGGAGTGGCCCTTCCCTCAGGGCACACACACACACACACACACACACCATCAAGTTAACAGAAAAAAAAATCAATTCTTGATTAATTTGCTTGTCTTCCATACAGTATTGATTGTTACTTAAAATCTAATCCAGCCTGATTCTGCTGAAAACATTTTACTGGATTAAAATCTAAACTGTCTCTGATTTCTGCTGTTTCCAACTCACAGTCATCTACTTGAGCAGAACTTCTATAAAAACTGCAGATTCAGCTCGCAGGAAATCATTTTAACTGAATATCCTCAGTGCTCCATGTGCAGACTGACAGCTGATCTCAGTCACCTGCTCAGGTGACGCACCGTTTCTGTGCAGATGAAAACTTTGGGGATTTTGTCCCTGAACGTCTTCGTAGCAAGTTTAACCTCCAAATCTGAACCGAATCTTCTCTCCGTGCATCAACTCAGAAACTCTCTGCTGGTTCAACACTTTCCTCCAGGACGAGCTCAACTCTGACCAACACTTTTCTAAATGTCCGTCACAGCTGCAGAGATTCACTGCTGATGAGTCTGATCAATCAATCAACCAATCAGCCTGTATGAAGCTTCCAGAGGCTCAGGTGTGTTAGCTCTTACCTGTGCAGGTGAGTCTCAGGTGTGTTAGGTGAAGTCTTGCGGTGTAGCTCTGCCCAGCTGTGCTCGGTGAATGCAGCCTGAGCACTCACACCGCACCGGTTTTATTCCCGCGCGCGGAGCTGCTGGCGTTGTCCATAAAAGGTAACGTTCTCTCCGCGAGCGCTGCCATTGGTCCAGGTGAGCAGGATTCCTCAGGTTCTCTCAGCTCGCGCTCTGATTGGCTACAGCAGGCATCTGTCAAGGGAGTGGGCACGCGGGACAGAAACCTGTCACCCCCCCCGGAAAAACTCCAGCAGCCTGCAGCGTTTTTACTGAAACTACAGATCATCCAGAGCAGGAGGCCGTCAGACCGGAAGTGACGTAAAGAGAGTGACCTGCAGAGACAGACGCTCCATGAGGATGAGACGTGATCAGGAAAAGATTCATTTTGTAATTTAGCTTCAAGAAACTCCTGTAAAAGAGTATTTCACCCAAATATATTAACCTCAAAGTCCTCTCCTCCTCCTGATGATATAAAGTCCTCCTCTCCTCCTCCTGATGATATAAAGTCCTCCTCTCCTCCTCCTGATGATATAAAGTCCTCCTTCCTCCTCCTGATGATATAAAGTCCTCCTCTCCTCCTCCTGATGATATAAAGTCCTCCTCTCCTCCGCCTGATGATATAAAGTCCTCCTCTCCTCCTCCTGATGATATAAAGTCCTCCCTCTCCTCCTCCTGATGATATAAAGTCCTCCTCTCCTCCTCCTGATGATATAAAGTCCTCCTCTCCTCCTCATGATGATATAAAGTCCTCCTCTCCTCTGCCTGATGATATAAAGTCCTCCTCTCCTCCTCCTGATGATATAAAGTCCTCCTCTCCTCCTCCTGATGATATAAAGTCCTCCTCTCCTCCTCCTGATGATATAAAGTCCTCCTCTCCTCCTCCTGATGATATAAAGTCCTCCTCTCCTCCTCCTGATGATATAAGTGCCTCCTCCTCCTCCTGATGATATAAAGTCCTCCTCTCCTCCTCCTGATGATATAAAGTCCTCCTCTCCTCCTCCTGATGATATAAAGTCCTCCTCCTCTCCTCCTGATGATATAAAGTCCTCCTCTTCCTCCTCCTGATGATATAAAGTCCCTCCTCCTCCTCCTCCTGATGATATAAAGTCCTCCTCTCCTCCCTGATGATATAAAGTCCCTCCTCCTCCCAATGATATAAAGTCCTCCTCTCCTCCTCCTGATGATATAAAGTCCTCCTCTCCTCCTCCTGATGATATAAAGTCCTCCTCTCCTCCTCCTGATGATATAAAGTCCTCCTCTTCTCCTGATTATATAAAGTCCTCCTCTCTCCCTCCTGATGATGTAAAGTCCTCCTCTCCTCCTCCTGATGATATAAAGTCCTCCTCTCCTCCTCCTGATGATATAAAGTCCTCCTCTCCTCCTGATGATATAAAGTCCTCCTCTCCTCCTCCTGATGATATAAAGTCCTCCTCTCCTCCTGATGATATAAAGTCCTCCTCTCCTCCCTCCTATGATATAAAGTCCTCCTCCTCCTCCTCCTGATGATATAAAGTCCTCCTCTCCTCCTGATGATATAAAGTCCTCCTCTCCTCCTCCTGATGATATAAAGTCCTCCTCTCCTCCTGATGATATAAAGTCCCTCCTCTCCTCCTCCTGATGGATATAAAGTCCTCCTCTCTCATCTCCTCCTGAGGATATAAAGTCCTCCTCTCCTCCTCCTGATGATATAAAGTCCTCCTCTCCTCCTCCCGATGATATAAAGTCCTCCTCTCCTCCTCCTGATGATATAAAGTCCTCCTCTCCTCCTGATGATATAAAGTCCTCCTCTCCTCCTCCTGATGATATAAGTCCTCCTCTCCTCCTCCCGATGATATAAAGTCCTCTCCTCTCCTGATGATATAAAGTCCTCCCTCTCCTCCTCCTGATGATATAAAGTCCTCCTCCTCTCCTCCTGATGATATAAAGTCCTCCTCTCCTCCTCCTGATGATATAAAGTCCTCCTCTCCTCCTCCGATGATATAAAGTCCTCCTCTCCTCCTGATGATATAAAGTCCTCCTCTCCTCCTCCTGATGATATAAAGTCCTCCTCTCCTCCTGATGATATAAAGTCCTCCTCTCCTCCTCCTGATGATATAAAGTCCTCCTCTCCTCCTCCTGATGATATAAAGTCCTCTCCTCCTCCTGATGATAAAGTCCTCCTCTCCTCCTCCTGATGATATAAAGTCCTCCTCCTCCTCCTCCTGATGATATAAAGTCCTCCTCTCCTCCTGATGATATAAAGTCTCCTCTCCTCCTCCCGATGATATAAAGTCCTCCTCTCCTCCTCCTGATGATATAAAGTCCTCCTCTCCTCCTGATGATATAAAGTCCTCCTCTCCTCCTGATGATATAAAGTCCTCCTCTCCTCCTCCTGATGATATAAAGTCCTCCTCTCCTCCTCCTGATGATGTAAAGTCCTCCTCTCCTCCTGATGATATAAAGTCCTCCTCTCCTCCTGATGATATAAAGTCCTCCTCTCCTCCTCCTGATGATATAAAGTCCTCCTCTCCTCCTGATGATATAAAGTCCTCCTCTCCTCCTGATGATATAAAGTCCTCCTCTCTCCTCCTGATGATATAAAGTCCTCCTCCCTCCTCCTGATGATATAAGTCCTCCTCTCCTCCTCCTGGTGATATAAAGTCCTCCTCTCCTCCTCCTGATGATATAAAGTCCTCCTCTCCTCCTCCTGATGATATAAAGTCCTCCTCTCCTCCTCCTGATGATATAAAGTCCTCCTCTCCTCCTCCTGATGATATAAAGTCCTCCTCTCCTCCTGATGATATAAGTCCTCCTCTCCTCCTGATGATATAAAGTCCTCCTCTCCTCCTGATGATATAAAGTCCTCCTCTCCTCCTGCTGATGATATAAAGTCCTCCTCTCCTCCTCCTGATGATATAAAGTCCTCCTCTCCTCCTGATTGATTTAAAACAGAGAAACAACCAAAGAAACATAATAGAATTCTCCAAAACTAAGTTTAGACTTTGCTGAATCAGCTGTTAGCACTTCCTGTTATCAGTGAACCTGCAGATGTACAGACTGATGTCACTGCATTAATGTGATACTGAAGAAAACTTAAAAATGTGATGTTTCTAAGGCAGGTTCTGCACATGTGAGGAGCGTCTTCAGATCAGTTAGTGATGTGTTCTCCGCTGCAGACTGAGATCACAGCAGACGAGCTGATGGAGACTTCTGATGTTTAAATCAAGTCTCAGCTGCTTCAGTTGTTCAGCAGAATGCTGCAACTCTGTTTTACTGTGAAGCTTCAGAACTGTTCTGGTGAGCAGTGATCACACTACCTAACAGAAAAGTGATTTTTCATCCACCGAGCAATCCCGACACAAACACACACACGACATCACAGCAGTGAACTTCTTTGTGTTTGTGTTGTGACTGTTATCTAAATGACATGTTCGTACTGTGTTAACCTGTCACTGTCAGTGAACGCACCGTCTGTTTCAATTGATCCAACTATTGAACAAGTGACCTCAGCATCACCAGACTCCATTAACAAATGTGGTGATTTTAAGAGTTGTTGAGTTAAAACAAACTTTCTAACGTCGTGAAACTGTGTGTGTGACAGATTGTAACTCATTGTGTCCTTGTTGTAAGTTCAGCATTAAATCTTTCAGCTGAAGTTGTTTGTCTCCTTGTAAAAAGTGTCAGTTTGTGGCAGCATGTCTGTACCAGCCTGTCTGCTTCTGTGTCTAAAGTGCTAAAGTCTTACCTGCCAACATTGATCAGCTGTTTGAACACACTGTTTACACTGATTTCACCATTTACACTCCATTTATGAAAGAAGAAACATGTTATTGATCTAAACATGTCACATGTTACAAAGACACTAAACAGTAACAATATAGGCTACTTCTTTGTCCCCGTGGAGAAAGTCCCCAGACTCCCTTAACAAATGTGTCAGTTTAGTGAGTTGTTGAGTTGGAGACACTTTATAAACTCTGTGAAACTCTGTCTCTGACTCATTCTGCATTATTTGGACCTTCTTGTTCATTCAGCAAATGTTCTACATGAACTTCTTTCTGTCTTTGTGCAGAAACATGGAGTCTGTTTGTTTTATGTCTGTGGATATCGAGCTGTAAGGTGAATTTGAGAAAGCCGACTCAGAACTATAGACTCAGCTTTGAGAGTGGATCTTGACGCCCTGGCTTTGGGGAAACTCTGGTGCAACATGAACAATGTGACTCTCCTCGTCTCAGCTGAGAGAAGCCGGTCTTTAAATCGCAGGTTTGGAACCAACAAGCAACTCGCCTGCAGCCAATCAGACACTCACACAGGTAACACACAGAAGATGATGATGTTCTTTATCATATTTGCAATATAAGAGAAGACAAACTCAGGGGTGAAATTCAAAGACTTTTAGTAAAATACTGGAGGACACATTAAACACTGTGACTCGGATCCTCTGACGGACTGAAACTCCTGCAGCTGTAAAGTCTTATTAATCACACGTATTAGACGTTTGTGAGCATTAAAACAAAGTCTAGCTGCACAAAGTGACGTGAACTTTAAAAGGTCACATCCACAGATCTTAGGATTCCACTGATAGTCAGTCTGAGCCTCGTCTTGTTCTGCAGGTCTCTGCATGTCAGACGTGTCCAGATAAAAGCTGCTGGTGGTGATAATGATCCGCTGGGCCGTTCAGAGCCCATCCACCCCCTCACTCCTCTGTGTCCAATCACCAGAATCAGATCGTTTCTTGATGTTATAGTTTTAACATGAAAATACTCTGCTACAGGTTTCAGTCCTGCAGTGAGAGAGTCTTCCTTCCTACTTGGCTTCAGCCTGGTTTTATGCATCATGCCAGTTATTGTTCACCGTTGTGGATTTTTGAGGTGGAGCTACTGTTTACTACTGTTGATGACACGGGTGAGAACTTGGGCAACAACAAGGTGATTACATAAGAGGAGGAAGAAGTTCTGAGTCGGGTTTTTTTCAAATTCAACCTGAGAAAATGTTTAATCCCGACATGAACATCCGTCCTGAGTGAGCACCTGTGATCAGACGTCACCTCCTGGCTCTATATCCACAGACATAAAACAAACAGACTCCATGTTTCTGCACAAACACAGAAAGAAGTTCATGTAGAACATTTGCTGAATTAACAAGAAGGTCCAAATAATGCAGAATGAGTCGGAGACAGAGTTTCACAGAGTTTATAAAGTGTCTCCAACTCAACAACTCACTAAACTGACACATTTGTTAAGGGAGTCTGGGGACTTTCTCCACGGGGACAAAGAAGTAGCCTATATTGTTACTGTTTAGTGTCTTTGTAACATGTGACATGTTTAGATCAATAACATGTTTCTTCTTTCATAGACTGTAAATTTTATTTAATGCTGAATTTACAAGAAGGCATCAATGATTTAGAATTCATCACCACCGTTTCATAAAGTTTGTTCAGTTTCTCCTGATGAAGAAACTCTTAAAATCACTTCATTTGTTAAGGGAGTCTGGTGACGTTCTCCACAAGTAGCCTGTTTAAAAGTTTGACTTGTTTACTGCCATAAAATCTGTGTCATGGCTCATTTTAGTTCTAAGAATATTTTGCAGAATATTGGGATAATATTATGAAGCACAGTTATATTTTAGAGGATAATCCTGACATGAAGTTTTCATCATCTCATGCCTCAAAATAAATAAGTATAATATTTCCATAAGTATGTTCAAATCAAAACATCAAAAATGTACTTTACTTATTGAGTGAATGTTGGTAGTTACTCTGCAGTGCTGTTATTTTATGACTGTGTAACGACAAAATCAAACTGAGAGGATAAAACGATGACGTCAGGTGTCAGCTGGGCTGCAGATCCTCGTCATGTCGCTCACTTCCTGTTTCAGTGCTGAGTTTGGTTCATCAGGAACCAGAACGTCATTAGCACCTGGCCACAGAGCACCTGTGGTATCAGGAGTGAGATGTCTGAAACAAAAGACAGTGATAAGTGTTTTATATCACAGCGATGTGAAACAGTCAGTTTGTTAGCGCTGGTTCTGTCAGATTTCACTCCACTGTTTATTTTCCATTGAGATATTTTGCTGGTCAGGTTCCTCATTCTGCTGCTGATGGTGACGTTATCTGTCAGAACAACAGGCTGAGAACAGGAACTCCACTCTGGATGTTTGTGGTTTTCTTTTGTTTTAAGCTGCAAGATAATCCTGAAAATCAGGATCAACAACGTGAGTTTACAGAAGAAAGGTTTCACTCATTAGCATATTCATCCTCCCCCGCTGTCTTGATCTCTCAGCATCAGTTTACCTCATTTATAACTCGTTGGGTGTTTCGGGAGTATCCACAAGGAAATTCGAATCAAAATGAAATGTGTTTAAAGCCCCTGTACAGACTTTTCATTTAGTGTTGATTTTGGCGGCCCCGCTGGACGAAAGCGGTAGTGTTTTGCCGGAATGAAGACCGCATTTCCCATGAGCTCTAGCGCCCACTGTCGTGAAGACGTTTGTCCGGCCGGCGCGTGTAGATTTGTTTTGGAAACGTCGGGAAGAAGACGGGACTTGCTTTGAAAACTTTTTTTTTTTTTTTAGCAGCTATCTGCAGCGTGCATATGGACGAGGTAATGTGTCTATTTGTATTTCTACTTAATATAATATGCCGCCGGTGAAACAAAGTAATGCTGCTGTTGCGCTGCAATTTCCCAGCTATATATATTACCCACGGTGCTACAGAGCTAGCGTTACAGCAAAGTCACAGTGATTGTGATGGATGTTTTGTTCTAAGTAAGAAACTGAATCATTTATAATGACAGAGGATATTACCGATGCATCGTTGCAGGTTGGCTGGGCTGATACACACAGCTGAAATGGATGCGTGATCTAAGACGTTTGTTGTCGTTTTCACGAGTGTAGTATCTAGAGCTAGTCTAGTGGTAACGTTAGCCAGCTTTGTTGTAACAACATAAATTCATGTATTGCTGTAAACTACGTCCCGCATTACATTTCATAAATGAAATAAAATTTACAAACCTGTCTAGGAGGAATCGGGCGAATTCTGGATCCGACCCTCCCTTCAAGCCCCGCAACTCTCTCCATCTCTGGAAGAAATCGCCAATGTTTATCCGTGTTTAGCCCTAGCTCGATCGGATTCCCTCTCGGCCTTTCGTTGGTCTTCGGTTCGAATTCTTTTTCTTTTCTTTGTCTCATTATCAGCCATGACAAAAGTTTTAGCTCGTTAGCACTGGCTAGCGTAGCAACAAAACAGCTATGCCGTATCCTGAATGTCGTCAGTTCCGGTCTGACTGCCGTAAATCGTTTCGTCAGTGGTCCGACCCGACCAATGCCTTTCAGAGGTATAGAATTAGACTACTTAGAAAAGGCGTATCTTCACGCTGATGGGCTCATTTGCTGTTGTAGGTAACAGAGACACATCAGCAGAAACCAGAGACTTTTATATATCCAGTTAAAAACTCCGCACAGGGGCTTTAATTTTGGTTTTGATCAGCAGAAGCTGGTGAACGAGGTTCAGATAATGTTTCTTACAGCAGATGATGTGTGACACTGCAGTCCTTAGAGAAACTATCAGAGGTAACAGGGAGATTTTGAGGCTGTTCACATTTGGTATCAACGTGATCACAAGTGGTCAGCTGTGACATCAACAACACCAACCTAAGAACAACTTATACCTGAGAACAACCTGCGTCTGAGTGAACACCTGTGATCAGACGTCACTTCCCAGCTTTATATGTAAAGACATAAAACAAACGGACTCCATGTTTCTACACAAAGACAGAAAGAAGTTCATGTAGAACATTTGCTGAATGAACAAGAAGGTCCAAATAATGCAGAATGAGTCAGAGACAGAGTTTCACAGAGTTTATAAGTGTCTCCAACTCAACAACTCACTAAACTGACACATTTGTTAAGGGAGTCTGGGGATCTACTGTTTAGTGTCTTTGTAACATGTGACATGTTTAGATCAATAACATGTTTCTTCTTTCATAAATGGAGTGTAAATGGTGAAATCAGTGTAAACAGTGTGTTCAAACAGCTGATCAATGTTGGCAGGTAAGACTTTAGCACTTTAGACACAGAAGCAGACAGGCTGGTACAGACATGCTGCCACAAACTGACACTTTTTACAAGGAGACAAACAACTTCAGCTGAAAGATTTAATGCTGAATTTACAACAAGGACACAATGACTTACAATCTGTCACACACACAGTTTCATAGTGTTTATAAAGTCTGACGCTACACAACAACTCCTTAAATTAGCTGATTTGTTAAGGGAGTCTGGTGAAATGTGGTTAATAGTCGGCTTCATGTTTTACATTTAATGCTGAATTTACAACAAGGACACAATGACTTACAATCTGTCACACACACAGTTTCACTATGTTAGAAAGTTTGTTTTAACTCAACAACTCTTAAAATCACCACATTTGTTAATGGAGTCTGGTGAATTCGACTCTTGTTTTTCTCCTCCACAACTTGAATCTGTTTCCACCTGTACTTTGAGTATTTTGACTGTGTGCTCGTGTGTTTCTGTCCTTTTATGGACTAAACTGCAGCAGAAATTCCAGCAGGTGACATCAGACCTGCTGCAGCTTGTACAGACTTCCGTGCTGCTCACAAGAAATGTGCAGAAGAACCTGAAGAACCTCCTACATGTTGGAAATATCCATCAAATGCCATCAAAATGAAGGTTTAGTCCAGTTTTAACTGACTTTTATTACAGATTTACTTTTATATATAATAGTATTACATGTTTTTTTATTAAGGATGTGTTTCTTCTCTCTACAGTGACAGACATGCTGGAGTAAAGTTTGTTCAGATGATTTATAAAATACTGTAAATAATAATGAGCTCATTGACGCAGCACTTCCTGTGTCACACTTCATTTAACCATTTTCATTTAATAATACAGTTTATAAACTGAATAACTTCCATATTCACACAGACGACCTTCATCTCTTCAAAGCTTTCAGGATGTTGTGACATTCAATCTGCTCTCCTATCTGGAGTTATATTAGATTTATTAAATACGGTGGCCCTGAGGGTCAAAACACATTGTGGTTGTGTTTGGACCCTGCAGGCCACTGTCATTACATCAGTCCTCCCAGATGTGTCGTCACAGGTCAGAGGAGTCATTGATGATTTTCACAGGAGCTATTTGTATTTCAACATCTTTGATTGTGCTCGTTAAAACTAGATATATATTAAAAGTGCAGGAGGAAGAAGCTTCACACTCATTCTGTCTCATTCCGTCTGCTGGTCTCTTGTTTCTACGGTGGCTGACGAGGCAAACACGCAGAAAAACACTTTCAAATCGACAAAGCACGAGCAGATAAGTAAATATCCGCATCATGTGCTGCATGTAGGACAAACAGAGCTCCCCCTGCAGGCCTGGAGCACTTCTGTTATGTCAGTCTGTTTCCAGCGTTTGTGTATTTCTATATTTGCACATTTTGGTGTTTGTGTTCATGTTGTCAAACAGATGAAGATGTTTTCTTATTAGCTCGTGTTTTGTCTCTCGTTCAGTTTGTTTCCTCCAGCTTCCTCTCTTCCTGTTGTCTTCTTCTTCTACTCTCTTTCTAACTCTTCTGTGAACATGAATAATGTTTTTCACTGTGAAGTAGATTCACCGTCTGTCGGTGCGTCTGCAGCGACACACACTCTTACAGCAGTTGTGCATTGCTTGCTGTTGCAGAGGTGTTCCTGTTATTGTGTCCACGCCCTCGACCTGCTGTGACTTGTCTTTACGTCCCATTACAGCCGCTCCACTGCTCCTCTAATTTCCCCAAGACCTCGAAATCTTTTCTGTTTGTCCTTCTAACTGGGCCAAATGTAACACAGGACTTCAGGGCGTCACCTCCAGCTGCTCGTCAGGTTGCAGGAGGCGGACCCCGCCAGGTGTGGCCACGCCCCCCCCATGTATCAGACAGAACCTTCTTCCCATCTGTCCTTGTATGGTCTGAACTGCAGCTGAAGATTCCAGCAGCTGACACACCTGCTGCAGGTTTACACAACACTCAGCTGCAGTTTGCAGTCTGATCCACACGATCAATGTTTACTGCAAAAACACAAATCAGCTGAAACTTTTCGTCTTGTTGGGTTGAATCTTTCTGTTTCTCTCCGTCACAACGCCGTGCTGATGTTCTGGTTCAGTTTAGGCACAAGAACCACTTGTTCAGGGTCAGAAAACATCTTGGTTTGGATTAAAATACTTGTTCTGGTCACTACGATCACAGACGGAGAAGAATCAGAATCAGAATCAGAATCAGAATCAGAACTCCTTTAATGTCCCGCAGACGGGGAAATGTGTGTGTCTGACACCACTGAAACATCCACATGTCCACAAGTGTCCTACAGAAAATCCAGCTGTGAGACTCAGACTGCAGACGTGCTGGCTGCAGTACCTCCATCACCTCCATCACCTCCTGATGTGGAAGTGATTCATTTAAAGTCATATAATGTGAACGTGATGTGTCACGTCTGGTAACAATGTCGACGTCAGACAGTTCTGTAGTTTGCAGAAACGTTAGCTGGAGAAATTAACAGTTAGATGATTAACTGATGCAAATCAGTGACACAGAGGTGGAACGAACATTAACTGAGGTGTCCCACAACATTTCACATCTGACAGCTGTGGAAACTTTGCATATTCACATTTTATCAGAGATGATAAACTTCCCAACAACTTCTCATAAAAATGTAAAATGCTAACGATGATTTAACGACTAATTCCTTGAAGGCAGAGTGTGTTTTTACTCGAGTAAAGACTCTGAGGACTGAAGATGATCAACATGACCATGATCAGATGCTAAAATGTCAGAAGCTGTGAGGAGATGTTGGATTTTAAGACTTTATTTGATGCAAAAAGTGCAGAGTGTGGCTGTCGTCCTGCCGCAGCACCGGTTTGCCTCGGCTTGTCGGTTTACAGCCGGCCTGTGATCACCGCCCTGCAGTCAGGAGCAGATGACATTGTCCACATTCTCCGGCTGGTTCAGGCCTGTTCGTGGAGCCGGAGGAGTGTCAGTCTGCCAAACCCCACGCTCACTCTGAGAGCGATTAACATGCAACAACACAAAGACCAAAAAAGGCGTGAACGCAGAGAAACTTCCTGGCTGGACGAGAATCCTCCTCTTCCACAATCAAACTGCTTTTTATGGAAAGGGACGAGCTGCAACTCGACACCTGCGGCAGAGATAATCCATCATGTCTGCCTTTATCTCTGCCACAGCTACAGTCTTGTCTTGTGGTAATGAAGAGGAGAACCAGTCTGACGTAGACTGAGGAGATGTTGACTGACAGATTAACGCAGGTTTCTACACGGTGAGGAGCTGAAACTAGCTGCAGGAGGAGGTTCACAAACAGGGTGTGAGGAAGGTCAGCAGCTGGTCTCAGAGTCTCTGACCTGATTCATCTCAGTTACAATAAGTTAACATGAGGGGAGGAACTTCCTCATTAAAGGAGCAGTTCACCCAAAAAGTAACATCCAGGCATTATGTCCTCAGCCGTGCTGATGGTGAGATCAGCTGAACAGTTATTAACACTTCAGACAGGAAGCACTTTTATCTGAGTCGCTGCAGGAAAGAGTTTTAAAAAGTGTTTAAAAAGTTTTTCTAAATCAGTTTGTACGGAGGCGTTTTGGATTCACTTGAAAAAAAAATGTTTTGGTTTGTTTTTCTGAATAATTTTCGGGGAATTTTCTTTTCTGTTTTTCAGAGTAATTTATTTTTATCGTTGGTTTTTCGGAGCATTTGAAACAATAGACACATTCATTCCTTTATTGAGAGCTCAATTTAATGGAAACAAACATGACCGGCTTGTTTAGTTTAATCAAGTTTTACTTTGATCGGGGTTTAAGACACTGGGAGATAATCCCGTCTTTAAGTCATATCGATGGTATTTTACCTTTAGTTTGTCGACTTTACGCAGGCAGCTGAGGACTGTGCGGTTGTTCAGAGGGAAAGCCCATTCAGATCTGCTAGACACAGCAATGTTTCTCCAGGATCAGTTGGACAGATATGACATGCTCCACGGATACAAGATGATGCATTTGAGATCAGAAGCAGGAGTCAGGATACGTCCGTGGGAGTCACTTGCAGGTTGGAGGTTCTCGCGGGAGTTCGAAGTATCTTGATATTTCAGAAAAAAAATTACTACAAAAAACAGAAAAAATTATATAAAAAAAAAACAAACAAAACAATTAATTACCCATTGTTTTTTTCTTCAAGTGAATGCAATACGCTTCCGTAAGTTTGGGATCTCAGGACTTAGATCGAGGTAAGAGCCTCTCAGTGACATGAGGAGGGAGGAGGAGAAGAAGAAGAAGAAGAAGAAGAAGAAGAAGAAGAACAAGAACAATATCTGACAACACTTTCATCTCAGCCACTTCTGTGACATTTTATCTTATTAAATGTTGTTAATCACATCTTCAGAATAGTCCCCCTGTCCTGCCTATTTGTTGCAACGGTTTATCCTTTTATTGTATTAATGTTATTGTGAAGCATTTTCTATTTGTACTAGTTGTTTCAACCTTTAGTATTGTGGAATAAAATAATTTGGACTAGTCTTATGACGTTTCTCTTTTCTTTTTCAGGTCTTTTGCCAGTATAAACTACCTTTTTAAATAAACCTTATGTGAGAGCTGAATGCACGTCTCCTGCTCTTCTTTAACCCTTCCTGATTGTGTCACCACTCAGATGGTTGGTGTTCTGAGCTGGTACAGTTCTAGTCTGTGTATCTGTCCCTTGTGTAACCTGGGGGGGTCACACACATTTATTGAAACACTTTATGAACAAAAGAAGGAACACAGAACATGTGTGATGATCACAACATCTGACGTCTCTGAAGGGAAATTAAAACATGCTTTACAAAAAACACCCACAAAACTCAGAGCAGAAATGGAGACAAAACAAAGGTTTGTAAAAAAAAGAGTTTCTCCATGATGAGTCAGAGTCTGATCTGTGTCACACTGATGAATTGATCTTTATATTGATCAGTAAACATGATGATGGATTCACACGACGTCACCAACAACTGAACATCACGAGCCTCGTAATGATTGAACTTTTTATTAAATCCCAACATGTTCAGTACAACATGTGTACAACGTGAAGTGCTTCACCTCAATATTTCCATTTTACTTTCTTTTATTTCACTACCAGTCAAATGTTGAACTTCACTCCAGTTATTTGACAGTTTAAGTCACAAGTTTCTTCACAGAGTCAGAATATTAATACAAAATGTAATAATCAGAGTCAAGAGGTTGAGATTAGCTCGTTAAACTCTGTGGGCATGTTTCTTAATTTGTGTGCTACATGTTTAAAATATAGTGTGATTTTGTATTTAGTGTATTTTATAAATGCTCTGTTACACAAGAATCTTTCACTGATGGAACTCATCATCAGTCCTGAACAGCTGTTTTCAGTCACTAACTTTCTGTCTGTTTAAACTGAGTTTACAGCTGAAACTATAAAGAAAAAACCAGTTTACATCTGTAAATTAAAATTAAATCAGAATAATAGAAACACATTAAACTGCTGTAGTGTGACTTTATATCAGACGTGATTAGGAAACATTAAATTATTATTGATTATTGTGATCCAAACAAAAGAGGAGGAGTTAAAAACAAACAGATCAGCAGCACAAGATCTAAAACTGACTTCAGATTAATGTTAGAGCGCCACCTGCTGGACAAACACTCAGCACACAGCAGAGGATCACAGAGGATCACAGTGGATCACAGTGGATCACAGTGGATCCACTCTGTATCAGCTGAAACATTCTGTTATGATTGGAGAGGGGGTGGACACAATAACAGGAACACTCACAGTTGCTGTGTCTCAGTTCAGCTCTGCATCCTTCAGAGGAGCATCTGGAGGCTGATTACATCACAACACAACATGAAGTCTGTCCCAGTCTGAAGGCTCCTCCAGATGCTCCTTCTGCTCCCTGTTTCTGGAGGATCCACCGCTACGAACCTTAATGGCCTCAATATCCCAAGATTCTTTGCGCGCCCGAAAAAGAAGAAAGAAAGAGAGAAAATGGCGACATCACGTGGCGTAGATCGTCACTTTCACGGGCCTGGGCGGCAGAAATCGTGACCTAATTAGGACAAAACATCTGGTGACACAACCAGGAAATGCTCCAAATGCTAGACCGTCACATTTAACAACGGCTGACGAGGTTAACAAGGTCTCTCTGAAGGACTCGCCTTCAAAGACCACAAAGGCCGAGTCCTTCAGAGGACACAGACCCTGAACTGAGACACAGAAACCTGTCAGAGGTTGATTCTGCTCAGAGTCTCTCTGAAAGCTGCAGGTTGTTGTTTTGTTTTCAGAATACACTAAAAACATTCTTCATATTAATGTTAAGAGTTTTAAAGGCGTGACACCAACATTAAACACATGGTCTCATCTCTGCCCGTGAGCTCCCTTGTTATGTTGCACTGTTCTGATAAAAGCCCGTCAGAACCTCCTGTCATGGGTCCAAACCACCGGAGAACTGAACGGGAGGATGTCAGACTTCCAGTAAACACTTTAAACAAACATGTGAAAATCACTGAATCACTTTACTTGAAGGTACAAAAAACAAAAGAAAGAAAAAGAGTAACTCGTGATAAAGCAATAAGTCTTAAATGAGTCTATTGAGTAACTGCTCAGTCACATTATAGATGTTGGCAACATGTTAAAAGCTATTTTACTATATCACACTGAATTGCAGAGTTAGTTCATTATTTCATCACCATTTTATGTGTTTAAGATCTTTTGGATTTGACTGAAATCACAACTCAGTGACGCACACAGTCATACTCAGCACTCATCGTCTTCAAATGCATCTTTCCCCGAAAAGCTCGGTCATTTAAAGGGATATTCCAGTGTAAGTTTAATCCATGTTCTAACACACCTGGAAACTGTGTTAGACTCCCTCTCGAGAGATCAAGTTAGCAGACCGCTAATTTACGGAGTTTTATCAACCTCAGAAACGACCGCACGACAACAATACACTGCAGTAAATGGATCCAAATATAAACCGCCACCAAAAAGCCACAAATAATGCTCAGAACAGCACCAAACTTCAGCAACAGTACAAATAGGGTCTCAGCACATATTTCGAGGCATCAAACATTTGATATCCCATCTGGTGCCTTTGTGGCAGCTTCACCAGCCAATGAGTGAATGTTCCTCTGTCTGCTTATCTTATGACATTAGTAAACTTAGTGTGCAGTTCAATAAAACGTAAACTTTGTATAATGTGCAGTAACCCCCTAATGTGACTTTACACTGTGTAGATTAGTGTTTCATGTTGGGTTAGCTAATGACATCATATAGCATGATATGATACATATAGAACTGTAACTGTAGTATTATGTCACTATAAAGAAACACACAAACAGTAACTAATGATTAAGTAATGAGTAATTAATGAGTCTACTGAGGAACTACTAAGTGTTGTTACGTTTCACTGTAAAGATACACAAACTAATAGCTAACTAATGATTAAATAATTAGTAGTTACTCAGTATGATGTTTTATTTGACTTGAACAAGCAAGAAAATGGTAACTAATGATTCAGTAATTAGTCAGTAATGATAAGTCAAGTTAAGTAAAACATAACACTGAGTAGTTCCTCAATAGGTTCATTAAATACTAATAACTTAATCATTAGATAATCTTTGCGTGCTGCTTGGAGTCAGGAGGTTGTTATTGATCAGGAACGGCTCATGATAACGTGATCAGTATTCACACATCTCTCCCAGTCTGTCCTTCAGTGTCTCATCATTATCGACTACACAGTCCTGAAATCACAGTTCTTCATTAATAATATAATTCCTTATTCACTCCTCAGTAACTACTTTACTGTATTCTTTGCTCCACATGATCAGCTGATGGAGCATCTGTTCATCTGGAGCTTCAAGGTTTCCAGTTCTTGTCTCAGACGTTTCATTTCTTCCTGACTTTGTTCTTGTTGTTCCACTCTCTGTTGCATTTCAGCTATCTGAGCTTTCATCTGTTGCATTTCAGCTATCTGAGCTTTCATCTGTTGTATTTCAGCTATCTGAGCTTTCATCTGTTGTATTTCAGCTATCTGAGCTTTCATCTGTTGTATTTCAGCTATCTGAGCTTTTATCTGTTGCATTTCTTCATGCTGTCTTTTGTTGATTTGCTCCGCTTCCTTTCTCAACTGGAACATCTCGGTGTCATAGTAGCAGCCTCCATTTTCCTTCACCATGGTCTCGATCTTGTTCAGTAGATCTTTGACTTGTGTGCGGTTTGTGTGATCTTTGTTGTTGAACACCTGGTATCTGCCTCCACAGTCCTTCAGGAGTTGTTTGATGAAATCATCACAGTTTTCGACATAACTCTCCAGCGACTTATCTTCCAGTTCGTCTCCTCTGGTGAAGATAATGATGATGAAGTCTTTGGACTTCTTGCCGAACACCGTTTTGATCAGTTCCAGTGAGTCTTTATCCTTTTGTGTGAGGTTCCCAATCTGCATCACGAGTAAGAAGACGTGAGGACCAGGAGACAACATGCTGATGGATCTGTGAAGCTCCTGTTGAACTTCGTCACCGGACAGAGTCTCATCGAACAGCGCAGGAGTGTTGACCACAGCAACAGGCCGTCCATCGATCTCTCCTGTTGCTCTCTCACAACGCTTCGTCGCCGGCTTCGGGGCGATTCTGGGTATGAAATGCTTCTTGCCTAAGATGGTGTTTGCTTTTGCACTCTTCCCACTGCCGGACTTCCCAACCAGCACCATCCTGAGAGGCTCTCTGCTCTGATGTTCATCATCACCTACAATCTCACTCTGCGGCTCAGCTTTAAGTCTTGAAACATTCTCCATCAGAGCTTTAGTCAACATGTCCTTTGTGAAACTTCTGAGTCCTTCTTTTTTCAGCTTTTCCACCGTGTCCAGCAGCTCTGGGATCTGCTGCTTGTCCTTGATG
Source organism: Sparus aurata (assembly GCF_900880675.1). Taxonomy (NCBI): domain Eukaryota; kingdom Metazoa; phylum Chordata; class Actinopteri; order Spariformes; family Sparidae; genus Sparus; species Sparus aurata. The sequence continues at coordinate 36,218,723 of NC_044191.1, read as the reverse complement.
TTGAGAACAACAGATCTTCGTCCACAGCTCTGAAGGAGCTCCTGGATGTCTCTGTTTCCCTTTACAAAGTCATCAACAGCTGGAGCTGTAGGATCTGACTCCACAGTGAACAGAATCATGATGAAGTCATTGACTCGAGAGCTGAATGTGTTCTGGATGGTCTTTAACTCACTCTTGTCTTCATCAGTGAGGGGACCCACAGGTAGGACCAGGATGAAGGCATGGACGCCCTCAGGATCACAGAGGGAGATACACCTGAGTGATTCCTTCATCACTTCCTCCTGAGGTTTTCCACACAAGGCAGGCAGCTCCACCAGGGAAACCCAACGTCCACACACCTCTCCCTGACTCTGAACACACTCTGATGAGTTGGAGACTGAAGGAAACTCTGTCTGACCTAAAATGGCCTCAGCTGCTGAAGTCTTCCCTGCTCCTCTCCTCCCACACAGAACCAGGTTTAAAGCTACTCTCATGTCTTCAGACTTTGGTCTCTGTGGCTTCATTAAACCTGCAGCTTCCTCCTCAATCACATCACGGCTGACGTGATTTCCATCGTTCTCCTTCACGATTTGACCCAAACGTGTCACCAGCTCTGAGTGCTCAAGATGCTTCTGCTTCAAGTATCTGTATCCACACATTTTCTTCACGTCTTTTAAGGGTTGCATATAATTTTTATATGTTTTCTTCAGACCTGGACTCTCCTCTCTGGGTGTTGACATCAGAACCAGTGAATGATCAAATGATCGATCACTGAAGAGGTTCAGGACTCCGCAGAGCTTCAGTTTGTGTTCCTCAGTGAAGTCTTCAGGCTGTAGAACCAGCAGGAACACATGAGGTCCAGGATCAGAGAGTCTCTCACAGGTTCCTACATTTCTTCTCAGTCTGTCTTCAGACATGTTGGGATGCAGCAGATCTGGGGTGTTGATCAGAACTATTTCTTTCTCCTTTACATGTCCACTGACTCTCACACAGCGGTCTGGTTCTTCCTCAGTGTTGAACACGGTTGTTCCCAGTATGAAGTTCCCCACTGAACTCCTCTGAGACCAGCTGTTCCCCAGCAGAACCACCCTCAGCTCAGACACTGGAGAGAAAACACTGACTTAGAAAAGTGTAACTGCGAAGTAAATTTAGACTTAATTCATTCTGAATACAACAGAATTAAATTAACAACAGATAAGAAAGTTCTTTAATTTGGACTTCAGAGATTCTGTCATACATTTTAACTTTCAACTTGTAATTTGTCCAGTGAGCTTGTAAATATTTAAATGTAAGAAAAGAATCTGGTTCCAGATGTTAATATGTTTCTGACTCACTGTTGGGTGGCAGGAATTGAAAGCTGCTGCTGCGCCTCAGAGACGATCCAGATGCTCCTGATGGAGACAGAAAATATAGATGCTGATTAATTCCTTCGTCCACATGTAATCTGTAATAAACCTGCTCATCACTGATTGTTGGCGAACTTTGTCACAACTTTAATAGACTGATAGTTATTATCTGACATCTGTATGAACATCTGGAGGCCTCACCTCTGTACCTGTGATGTCTGCACTGAATATAAAAACAAAAGAAGGAGAAGAAGAAGAAGAAGAAGAAGAAGAAGAAGAAGAGCAGCTTGTTGTCTGCACAATATGACCATCAATTCTGGTGTTGTGTTCAGTAAAAGCTTCATGTCATCCGTCAGTGACTCTCCAGCTCTGGTACCTGCAGTGGTACTGGAGCTCCACCTGCTGGTACCAGAGCCTCACTGAATCTGCACCAGTGGCGGCTGGTGACTGAAAAAATTGGAGAGGACAGGAAGAAAACCAGTCCACAGTGTCATGTTATTTCATACAAGTCAACTACTTATCCGTACTTTCTTATATTCAATGAAAATTAAGCAATAAAACAATGACTTACAAGACTTCTTTAAAAAACATTTTATTAAATGGCTAATATACACGACAAAAAAAATACCAATGTGTACCCACTCCGGGATTCGATCTCAATCACCTGTGTGGAAGGTAACTGCTCTACTCACTGTGCTACCGGAGCAGTCAGTGTACATATGTCACAACAGCACAGGACATCACACTCATCACAATCGCCCAAAACAACTGTGTTGCTGCTCTGTATTGTGTCCCGGTCGTGCCGCTAACGTTTTGTCCTCCAGCAGGATGAACGAAACAAAAACATCGATTATGTTTCTGACTGCTTCTCTCTGATTTCTCCGAACAGTTTTTTTTCTTTCAGAAATGTGCTTATATTTCCTTTGAAACCGATTCTAATATTGCTGAAAACTCCATATTTCTTGTCCGAGCATGGCGGACAGTGAAAGCTGTAAAATACATAGTAGTATTTTTTGTTTACGGTTGTATAAATTCCAAGTGGTGATATGTTTCAGTATTTTATGTTTTGAAATATTGGGCCCCAAATTGTTTATCCTGTATATCAATGACATGTGTAAAGTATCGAGGTGGTTAACATTGGTCAATTTCGCGGATGACACAAATATTTTTGGTTCAGGAGAAAACATTAAACAAGTGGAAACAGTTATAAACGAGGAAATGAAAAACTAATGATATGGTTTGACTGGAATGAATTATCATTAAATGTAAGTAAGACTAAGTTCATGTTGTTTGGCAAATGCTCATGGAACACAAAGGTGTGAATAGAATTAGACAGGTTGAAATTGAAAGGATGCATGAAAACAGATTTATTGGGGTTATAGTGGATGACAGACTGAGTTGGAAACTACACATCAAACATGTTCAGTCCAAAGTTTCAAGAAGCACTGCAGTCATACACAAAGCAAAACAATTACTGGATCATAATTCTCTTCGCACACTGTACTGTTCACTGGTCCTGCCATATATACATTACTGCACTGAGATTTGGGGAAACACTTACAAAACTTCTTTACGGTCACTTACTATCCTGCAGAAAAGAGCAATAAGGACTATTCACAAGGTCAGCTACTTGGAACATACAAATCCACTTTTTATACAATCAAAACTACTGAAATTCACTGACATTGTATTTTACCAAACAGCAATCATCATGTTTAAGGCAAAAAACAGACAATTACCAGAAAATATACAACATTTATTTAGGAATCGGGAGGGAGGTTATCAATTCAGAGGGGAACAAAACTTCAAAAGATGAAACAGACGAACAACCTTGAAAAGTTTCTGTATATCTATTTCTGCTGTCAAGCTATGGAACAAAGTGAGGAACTCAAGCAAAGTCCAAATATCAACCAGTTCAAGAAAATGTACAAACACGTGTTATTTAACGGGGACAATGGATAACGGTCATTAATGAGTATTGGTGATTATTATTTATTAATTGATGTGGCATGCTGATGAGAGGTAGAGAATGTGAATGTGTGTATGTGTATGTAGATATATATATTAATTTCATTTAGACAAAGGAGTGAGAGCTAACAAGCTATGCTTCTTCTCACTCCTTTTAGAATATGTCATTTATTTATTTATTTTTTCCATGCTTCATTATTATTTTGCTTCCTCAAAATCTTAATTTCTATATTATGTTGTGCAAATTATTTGTTAAATAGCAAACAGGAAGCCGTGTTCTATTTGCATATTCAGAATAAAATAAAAAAAAAAATAAAATAAAATAAAATAAATAAATGTGCGTTCTGTAACCATGTGTGGTGAACGTGAGGAGACATGACGACAGAAACATCTGAATATTCAGACTTCTTGTTGCTGATTTCCTGTTTTATTTTGTAGTTTTACCCTCCTGTGTCTTGCTGTAACTTCCTCCTCACCTGTCTCACCTCAGTCTGGTTGGTGTAGTTTGTATGTCAGCCGTCTTGTGTTCCTGTGTTTGTTCTGTTTTTAACTTGTCTCTTCGTCTCCAGCTGTTTGTTACCTGCCCTGTTTGTTTGATCTCATTTTGGATTATTTGATTATTGGACTGGTTTTCAGTTTTCATTAAAGTTCTGTTTCTGTTTCTGTGTCTGCATTTGGGTCAGTTCTTCTTTTACCATACTTTATTTTTTATTAGTTTTCAATGTGCAATATCACTGTTTCATTTATGTCACATCTATTTACACAATCAACTTCTGTAACGTATCACATCCTGCAGTATTAGTCAGTAGTAGTTAAAGCACACAGCTGTTTGTAAATGTTAATAAATATACTGTGTAGGTGTTACATATAGTTTAATGCAGTTATATTTTATTTTACTTACTTGTATTTCTTATGTTCTTCTCTACCTATATTTTATTCAGATCTCTCAGTGAGAAACTTCTTCTCTAGAAGATCTGTAATGTATCGATTTCCCCTCAGGGATCAATAAAGTGGTTCTGATTCTTTGAATGCTGAATGATAAAATACTTATATTAATGATATAAAATCTTTTGCACAATTTCATTTCATCTCCTTGGTAACGAGGATGATGAGAATTAATTTCAGTTACAGATGTTTGATTAATTTCTTGACTAGAACAAAAAAAAATCATCATAAGTCAACAAATCTGATTTAAACTTCCACGTGATGAATATTGATGCTCCCACATTCGACCTTCAGGCGGCTGCTGGAGGCTCCAGGGATGTTTTCTTGTTCTGTTCCAGATAAGAATCTAATTTACACGTTGAATCTGTTCAGACGCAGCAGATATTAATGTTACACTTGTGAAAAGCACAAATTTATTTAATATCTCTGCATGTGTCTGCGTTAATCAATCGTTTCCTCTGAGCTGATGGTTCAGATGTGGTTGTTTCATTCAGTCTGGCTTTTATGTTGTGTCTTATATTTCTATGGTTTAAATATTCAATATTTATATTACAAAAATGAATCATTTGAATTTGTTTTGTTTTTATAAGAACCCTTTATTCTTTTTTATTTACATTTTCCTTTTATATCACACTTCTAAATAAACCTTGAAATCTTTTATCTTGGTTTTATCTTTTATTATTTTCCTTTTCATTTAATTGGACCTGGTGTGTGTCCGTCTCTAAACCCATCTTGTATTCTTAATATAATCAGAATCAGAATCAGCTTTATTGGCCAAGTATGTGAACACATACAAGGAATCTGACTCTGTTTTTTTCTTTGCTCACAATGTACAGAGATGTAAACATGAACATAACATAACAAACATTCAACCAGAAAGAATAACAAAGAACAGTAAGTTAAAGAATGGTATAAAAATTTAATAAGTAAATAAGTAAGTAGTAAAGTGTTCATGAATATGAATATAACATGTTTTTTCAGTCACTATTAATCACTTTGAGTCACATGTTCATTAGTTTGAAAGGTGTTTAAGTGAAGTTTAATAAAGTTTGATTCATGCATGGAGGAGCTTCTGTTCACCGGCTGCTCACAATCTCATTTTATTCATTAATCTCCAACATGAATTCATCATTGAAAGGTCGCTGCTGAGAGAAGCTGCAGGTCTGAAACCAAAATCACGACACAAAGACGTCAGAGTGAGATAAAAGTTCATGTTTACTGAGGTCAGAAGCAGGTTAACAGCTGTGAACATGCAAACCTGTCAGACAATCAACCTGAAGGTCAGCAGGCCGAAGAAAGGCAGGAAGAGAGGCAGATACAGGTGTGTGTGTGTGTGTCTGAGGCAGGTGAGGCAGGTGAGGCAGGTGTGTGTGTGTGTGTGTGTGTGTGTGTGAGGCAGGTGTGTGTGTGTGTGTGTGTGTGTGTGTGAGGCAGGTGTGTGTGTGTGTGAGTCAGGTGAGGCAGGTGAGGCAGGTGTGTGTGTGTGTCTGAGGCAGGTGTGTGTGTGTGTGTGTGTGTGTGTGTGTGTGTGTGTGTGTGTGTGTGTGTGTGTGTGTCTGAGGCAGGTGAGGCAGGTGTGTGTGTGTCTGAGGCAGGTGAGGCAGGTGTGTGTGTGTGTGAGTCAGGTGAGGTTAGTGGTGGCCGGTTGTTACTGCAGGTGAGGACGGAGCAGCTGATCTGTAATGACATGAGAGTTAGAGGAGGCAGAGAAACACAGAACTCTCCTTCATTCATCTTCACTGAGGAACATGTCGACCACCACGTTACTGTCAGCTGTGATTCATCAAAATGTACCTGGAGTGTTTATCGTGTCACGTTCCTGAAAGAACGTGTAAAATGATCCTAAATACATGTCAGAGTCATTCAAAACTGCTTCTAAGCTGGACCAAAATGCAGTAATGCCTCCATTATAGAATACAGGTAAGACAAAGGAAACTCCACAACAGCAGGACCAGGGAAAGTCAACAGAGTCGACAAAGACAGAACTAAAGACTGAACTTTAATATAAACTAAACTAACGAGGGGACGAGGTGCAGGTGGAGAGAGGAGGAGGAACACAGGTGAGGGGAATGAGTGGAGTCACAGTGGGAAGAGGGCGGGGCTAATGAGGGTGATGCAGTGCAGGTGTGGAGGGAAGAGAGCGAGGAAGTCTGACCACCTGGTAAGTCATGGAAATACGTCTCAGCACAGCAGAGCTCTGATCCATCAGAACAAACATTTAAAAGCTGTTTGCTTGTCGTCTGGCTGACAGACCTGATGAGTTCAGGCTGTTTACGAGGCGACATCATGACGTTGTTATTTCAGCTTCTTCTGATCCAGTTATTGAGTCGGATCACTGAGAAATCTCTTTGCTGGTTACAGTAACTATTTATTGACTTTAACACAAGCGTATAAAAATGAATAATCCTGTGATGGAACTTGTGTGAGTTACAGCAGGCAGATATTCTCTCCACACTCTGTCTGACTGCAGCATCAGTGTGTCAGTAATAAATCTGATGGAATATGTTTCTATTTGTCTTGTTGTGGATGTGGAACAGTGTCGTCTTCAGACCAAAGAACAAAAAAAGGAAAAGAAATATCCTGATATTAAACACTCAGCTCATAATCCAGCCTGCAGCCATGTTACCATAGTAACAACCTTCTGAGCAGGACACCAATAAATGAATAAAATAATAAAGAGCTGACCTGCGTCTGCAGTCGCCATGACGTCACTCTGCTGGACTCCTCAGACTCCAGCTGCCAGGTGAGAGGAGATAAACTGTTATCAGCTGGTTACAAACATCTTCTGCTTACTTCAGTAAAACATCTGGAATAATATTGATATTCAATTCCATTCTTTTTTAAACCACTGGGGAAAACTGAAACAACATTTTTAGATTAACACAAATCCTGTGAAACGTGTTACGTTACTCTGTTACTGCTTAAATTAAAATGACAAATACATGAGTGATATGTAACTTCTGTAATCACTACAGTACTGTCACAATCAACTATAGAGTCATCTCTTCAAAAATAATTATTATATTGTGATAATTATTGTATAAATAAAGTGTTTTGCAGTCTGACAGTGTCGAGACGTTGTTATTTTTATTTATTTATTTAACCAGGAAAAAGACTCATTGAGATTAAAAATCTCTTTTACCAGAGTGTCCTGACCAAAACATGCAGCAGCATAATCACACATACACACAAACATTAGAGACACTCAGCATCCAAAACAGCAACATTTGAAGGTCAGCTACAGTAAGAAACAGAGGTTTCTGCCTCCAGCTCATCCAAGTTCACCTTAAAGAGGACAACAACTCATTATGTTTCAAAGTGTTTGTAGCCTAAATGCTTTCTTCCCCAGTTCAGTTCTGACTTTTGGGACAGACAGCAAGAACAAATCCTGAGACTGAAGATTGTACGTCCCAGCATGACTTCAGTTAATGTCGGACAAAAGAAGGAAGAAAACCTCAGATTGCCTTATAAATGAGAATCTGCAGGTGTCTCAGTCTGTGTATTGATGAGGAGGACCATCCAACCTGATCATACAGTGTACAGTGATGAGTCAGAGCTTTAAACCAGTGATGAGCCTCAGAGCTCCATGATACAGTGTGAAGAGCATGTAAGCTTTGAGACGAGGCAACAACATCACTGTAGTCCAGAACAGACATAAACGTGGCAGCGACCACTCTCTTTATTGAGTTAAACAAAAGGCAGAATTTGATCCTAAAATAAAAATCCAATTTCAGATTCAATCTTTTCAGCAGCTGCTGGATATGATTTACGAAAGAGAGAGATTCATCAGTTAATACACCAAGATATCTGTAATTAGAAACACCCTGAGAAGAGAAGATGGAGGGCAGGTTTTGTGGTTTTGATTTTGTGTTAGAGAACAGCAGGACTTTAGTTTTGTCAGCATTTAAAACAAATTTTAAATCATACAAATGTTCTTGAACCGCGTTAAAAGCAAGTTGCTACTGGGAGAGAGCCGCTCCTGGTGGTGACGTCATTAAAAGGCCGTACAGCCCAGCTCTGACCGGAAGTCTTCATCCTCTCAGTCTTTTCTCTTCTCTCCGATAAAAAAACAACACAAACTGTTAAAAACACTTCAGAGAAATAAAAGTGACGCAGAGAAAACGTCACCAAAGATCGTCTCCGAGGAGAGATGCTCCGCTCCGAGAGGTTCTGACGTCATACAGACCTCCGCCCTCAGCGTCAGGAAACAATCACCTTCCACTCTGATCAGATCAATAACTAAAGATTATAAAGTGAAAATTTTAGAGATGAATCACACGAGGACTCAGATCAGACACACGCACGCACGCACACACACACACACACACACACACACACAGAGGATCCTCAGTTCAGAACCGTTAGACGGTGTTTCGACTGTTTCCGGTTCGTTAAACTCTTTAATTAAACTGATCAGAACCACAAACGGTCCAGTTCAACAACACACACTACTCTCACTTTAGTTACCTCGTTACTTTATCGAGTTTGATCGAGATTACTCACCGGATGAATTCTGCTGCGACACGAACAGAAGTGAAAGTAAGAATCTGAGAGGAGGAGTCTGATCTGATACTGACACGGCTGGAATGTAACTAAGTACTAAAAAAAATATATATCAAGAAAGTTCAGATATGATGTTGAATATTACTTTGGTTGAAGTGACAGTCACACATATGAACAGTACTCGAGTAAAAGTTTAAAGTATCTGATGTTAAATGTACTTAAATATCAAAAGTAAAATAATTAATTAAAAAACGTGATACTTTGTCTCTGATACAGCATGTAATCTGTAAAGTAACTAGTAACTTTGATAACTTCAGTTACTTTCAAGCTGACTGGAATAAAGAAGTTACACAGAACAAATCCTGTCAGTGTTTTTAATCTAATAAAGCTCAATGGATGAAACTATCCAGCTGTATGTGATGTAGATAAATGAGCTCCACCTCCAACATCACAACACTGTTTACATGTAAATCATCAGAAACAATATTCCAGTAATATGATCAATGTAACTAAACGGAACCAAGAAGTACTTTTACTTCTAAAGGAGCAGTCTGTAGTTTTGTTGAAGAATTGTTAATGACAAGAGAAAAATCTTCTTTGGCTGATTTTCCTCCGTAGGTTTGCTGAATGAACAAACTGACTGGAAAGGTTGTTTATATGTGGCGGACCCTGCCAACTTTCATTTTCAACTATTGTATTATTACTGTTCCCCAGCGTGAGAAATCCTTAACTCAAACAGAGAAGGCAGGATTAACTCGAAGACAGAAAACTATGAATTCCAAAAATCTTGCAGTGCAAACAAATATCATAAAGTTGAATGTGCGATCAGTGAGGAAGTCACAGCTTGTTTAACGTGGATTCAACACATTCTGTTTATCTGTGATTAACTTTAAATTCTGAATCAACCAGTGAGCTCACAAACACACAAAAAAGTGCATTGGTGCCAACAAATGGAAAAGCAGTTTAATTCTAGATGTTGATACAGATTAAAATATTTCTCAGTTCAGATTAATTTACTGTCATGTGTCAGACGCTCAGACGTTTTCCATCGCTCTCTTTCAAGTTGGCTCTGATGTGTGAGGCGTTCAGGGACTGTGTGTGGCGTTCAGGGACTTTGATGTGTGAGGCGTTCAGGTGACAGTTTGTCTTGACTCTGTTGTGTGAGGCGTTCAGGGACTCTGATGTGTGAGGCGTTCAGGAGACAGCTTATCTTGCTGACTCTGATGTGTGAGGCGTTCAAGGACTCTGATGTTTGAGGCATTCAGTTAACAGTTAGTCTTGACACTGACGTGTGAGGCGTTCAGGGACTCTGATGTGTGAGGCGTTCAAGGACTCTGACATGTGAGGCGTTCAGGGACTCTGATGTGTGAGGCGTTCAGGAGATGATTTTTCTTGACTCTTATGTGTGAGGCGTTCAGGTGACGGTTTGTTTTGAGTCTGATGTGTGAGGCGTTCAAGGACTCTGACATGTGAGGCGTTCAGGGACTCTGATGTGTGAGGCGTTCAGGTGACGATTTTTCTTGACTCTGTTGTGTGAGGCGTTCAAGGACTCTGATGTGTGAGGCGTTCAAGGACTCTGATTTGTGAGGCGTTCAGGGACTCTGATGTGTGAGGCGTTCAAGGACTCTGATGCGTGAGGCGTTCAGGAGACTGCTTATTTTGCTGACTCTGATGTATGAGGCGTTCAGGAGACAGCTTATCTTGCTGACTCTGACATGTGAGGCGTTCAAGGACTCTGATGTTTGAGGCGTTCAGTTAACAGTTAGTCTTGACACTGACGTGTGAGGCGTTCAGGGACTCTGATGTGTGAGGCGTTCAGGGACTCTGACATGTGAGGCGTTCAGGGCTCTGATGTGTGTGGCGTTCAGGAGACGATTTTTCTGACTCTTATGTGTGAAGCGTTCAGGTGACGGTTTGTTTTGAGTCTGATGTGTGAGGCGTTCAGGTGACGATTTTTCTTGACTCTGTTGTGTGAGGCGTTCAAGGACTCTGATTTGTGAGGTGTTCAGGGACTATGATGTGTGAGTCGTTCAAGGACTCTGACATGTGAGGCGTTCAGGGACTCTGATGTGTGAGGCGTTCAAGGACTCTGATGCGTGAGGCGTTCAGGAGACTGCTTATTTTGCTGACTCTGATGTATGAGGCGTTCAGGGACTATGATGTGTGAGTCGTTCAAGGACTCTGACGTGTGAGGCGTTCAGGGACTCTGATGTGTGAGGCGTTCAAGGACTCTGATGCGTGACGCGTTCAGGAGACAGCTTATTTTGCTGACTCGATGTGTGAGGCGTTCAAGGACTCTGATGTTTGAGGCGTTCAGTTAACAGTTAGTCTTGACACTGACGTGTGAGGCGTTCAGGGACTCTGATGTGTGAGGCGTTCAAGGACTCTGACGTGTGAGGCGTTCAGGGACTCTGATGTGTGAGGCGTTCAGGAGATGATTTTTCTTGACTCTTATGTGTGAGGCGTTCAGGTGACGGTTTTCTTGACTCTGTTGTGTGAGGCGTTCAAGGACTCTGATGTGTGAGGCGTTCAGGTGACGATTTTTCTTGACTCTGTTGTGTGAGGCGTTCAGGGACTCTGATGTGTGAGGCGTTCAGGGACTCTGATGTGTGAGGCGTTCAGGAGACGATTTTTCTTGACTCTTATGTGTGAGGCGTTCAGGTGACGATTTTTCTTGACTCTGTTGTGTGAGGCGTTCAGGGACTCTGATGTGTGAGGTTTCAGGAGATGATTTTTCTTGACTCTTATGTGTTAGGCGTTCAGGTGACGGTTTGTTTTGAATCGGATGTGTAAGGCGTTCAGGACTCTGACATGTGAGGCGTTCAGTACTCTGATGTGTGAGGCGTTCAGGTGACAATTTTTCTTGACTCTGTTGTGTGAGGCGTTCAAGGACTCTGACATGTGAGGCGTTCAGGGACTCTGTTGTGTGAGGCGTTCAAGGACTCTGATGTGTGAGGCGTTCAGGGACTCTGATGTGTGAGGCGTTCAGGTGACAATTTGTCTTGACTCTGTTGTGTGAGGCGTTCAAGGACTCTGACATGTGAGGCGTTCAGGGACTCTGATGTGTGAGGCACTT